>NW_001853824.1:38888-84546 GCF_000209125.1 Entamoeba dispar SAW760
TAGAACAGAGTCTTTTCAAGAAGACTCTTTGTTGCATGGAAGAGAAAGGACTTTATAATGAAGTCCATTCTATTCTTCAGGGTTTACAACAGAACCACAAAGATCTATAAAAAGAAGAGTGTATGTCATCTCATCATTATGATTTTCTTTTTAAAATTCTAATAGTTGGAGATTCTGGAGTTGGAAAGACAGCTATTTTACAACGATATTGTAATAATACCTTTGATGAAAGATATGTTTCAACAATTGGAGTTGACTTTAAACCTATGATATTAAATCTTGGTGAAAGAACAGTTAAATTACAAATTTGGGATACTGCTGGTCAAGAAAGATTTATGAATATAACTGCTGCATATTTTAGAAATACTACTGCTGTAATAATTGTTTATGACGTTAATAATCGAGAGTCATTAAGTAAAGTATATTCATGGTATGGAGAAGTAAATGAAAAAACAACACAACCAAATCCAGTAATATTTTTAGTAGGTAATAAAAAAGATGAGAATTCAGATTCATTAATCAATATTGAAGAAGCAAAAAGTATTGCATCTAAATTAGGTAATATTAAAGTAATGGAATGTAGTGCTAAAGATAATATTGGAATTAAAGAACTATTTGGGAGTCTTGTTGATACTATTTTAGAAAAAATAGATAACGATTTAGATTTACCAAAAGGAAGTCAATATGTTGATGGATTAACTATAAACGATAGAAAAGAATCAAAGTGTTGTTAATTTAAAATTAAAAAATAGTTCATTAAAAATTCATATATTATATACCATTACATCATTTCAATTAAAAGAATTTTTAAAATATTATTTTTAAATATTTTTACCAATTAATCAGTTTTTCAAATGAAAAATCTTTTATTTTTTCTTTTTTTAATTTTTTTAAAAAAGGAAAATATCAAAAAAACCCTAATTTTTAAAAACAATCAATTATGAAGAGAGATATTAAACACAGTAAGAAGAGAATTGATCTTGAGGAAGTCATTAACCCATTAAATGGAAAACCGTTTAGTGAAAATTATTTTAAATTACAAGAAAAAATAAATGCATTACCAGTGAAACAGTATGAGAAAGAAGTGATTGATGCGTTAAAAAAAAATAGAGTACTCATTCTTGAAGGAGCAACTGGATCAGGAAAAACTACTCAAATTCCTAAATTTTGTTTAAATCCAGAAATTTGTGGTGGGAAGGGTGTTTGTTGTACACAACCAAGAAGGGTTGCAGCTATTTCTGTTGCCCAAAGAGTTGCAGAAGAAATGGATGTTCAGTTAGGAGAAGAGGTAGGTTATTGTGTACGTTTTGATGATTGCAGAAGTGATAAAACGAAGTTAACATATATGACTGATGGTATGTTATTGAGAGAGTTAATGGGAGATCCTAAAATTCAAAAATATGGAGTTATTTTACTTGATGAAGCACATGAACGTACAGTATCAACAGATATATTATTTGGTGTATTAAAATCATTATTAGAAGAACGAGAAGATTTAAAAATTGTTGTCATGAGTGCTACTTTAGAAGCTACAAAGTTTAAAGAATATTTTGATAATGCACCTAATATGTCTGTTGAAGGAAGAACATATCCTGTAACAATTAATTATAGTAGATATCCAGAAAATGATTATTTCGAAGCTGCAGTTAAAGTTGTTACTAAAATTGATAATGAACCAGAGGGTGATGTTTTAATTTTTATGACTGGTGAAGAAGAAATTGAAGAAATGGTTACAAGAATCAATTCAATGAAAACAAAAAGTCATATGATTGCTTTACCTCTCTATTCTGCTTTACCACAACAAGAACAACAACGTGTTTTTGAGAAAGTAAATGGAAGAAAAGTAATTGTTTCAACAAATATTGCAGAGACATCAGTTACTATTGATGGAATTGTTTATGTTATTGATACTGGTTATGTTAAACAAAAAGTATACCTTCCATCTACTCGTGTTGAAACATTACAAGTTACTGCAATTAGTCAAGCTGCTGCTCAACAACGAGCTGGAAGAGCTGGAAGAACTAGACCAGGTCAATGTTATAGATTATATACTGAAAAAGGATTTAATGAATCATTACCTAAACAAACTATTCCTGAAATGTTAAGAACAAGTCTCGCAAGTGTTATTTTACATATGAAGAAAATAGGAATTAAAGATATCCTTCATTTTGATTATCTTGATGCACCATCTCCACAAGTAATGGTTAGAGCATTAGAACAGTTATATTATCTTAATGCTTTAGATGATAAAACAAATCTAACTGAAATCGGTTCAAAGATTTCTGAAATACCTGTTGATCCACAATTGGCAGTAACATTAATTGCATCAATTGATTATAATGTTGTTGATGAAATATCAACAATAGTATCTTTACTTAATGTTCCTAGTATATTTTATAGACCTAAGGAACCAGAAGAAAAGTCGAAGGCTGATGCTGCAAAAGCATATTTTAATGATCATGAAAGTGATCATATTACATTATTAAATACATATAACGCATGGATAGAAAATAGAAAAGATGCAAAGTGGTCATGGAATAATTATGTTAATCAAAGAGCATTAAAGCAAGCTGAATCAATTAAAAATCAACTATTAGGTATTCTATACAGAATGGGAGTTAAACAACAACAAAAACCTATTGAAGATGTTAGAAAAAGAAAAGAAATGATTCGAAAAGCATTATGCAAAGGATTCTTTATGCAAAGTGCTCATCAAGTTAAAGGAGGGTATCAAATAGTTTGTGATAATAGAATTGTTTTGTTACATCCATCTAGTTGTGTTGGAAAGAGAGAGTGGATTCTTTATAATGAATATGTTATGACAAAAAGAGAATATGTTCGTACTGCATCTTCAATTCAACCTGAATGGTTATTTGAAGCATCTCCAAAATATTTTGCACAACTAGACAAGTTTAAAGAATCAGAAACAACAAGAGCATTAAAACGAGTGAAAAGAGCAATGAATTGATTGATTTTTTGTTATATATACAAAGATATTAATTGTTAATATAAGCATCAATGAAGTAAATTTAAAATAGAAAAAAGAAAAAAGGTTAAAAAGAACTTAAAATTTCTTACCATTAGATGTCTGCTAATCCTCAAAGAAAATATAACACTGAAGCACATGCTTTTGTCCCAAGGAATAAAAGAGCTCCAGAAGTTATTGTTGCACCACCTGGATTTCCAGTTGAATATCTTGAAATGTTCAATTCTGCAGATAATGATACAAAGAAAAGTATTATTGAACAATTTCAAAGTATTCAACAAGAAGAGCTTGAAAACAATATTATTCCAACTGATGAAGATTTGTTAGACTACAACAATAATGACATTGAACTTTATGAAGAAATTGGAGAAGATATTGACCTTCCTCAACCTCCTCAAAAAAAAATTGAAATTTCAAGAGATGATTTTGAAAAAAGTCTAAAAAATTTACAATTAAAACATGAAAAAGGTATTCCATTTGTAAAGGCAAGAGAGATAGCACAAAAAATATCAAAAATGTTAGGTTGTATTGTTTCTGGTTTAATGATAATTTCTGCTTCTAAATTTGTTCAAGACCAAATGAATAGTGATGAATATTATTCTTTCTTCTTGGCTTATTTGAACCATGCCCATCCTGAGTATTTTTCGTAACAGTGAAATTTATTTTTTAATTTAATTGTAAGAAATAATTTTTTTGTTTTTTAATTAATAAAAAAAAATAAAAGATTTCAAATTCATTTATTTCTTCATTTTAGTAATGAACGAAAGAACTACCGTCACAGTTAACACAATAATTGTTGTAATAAATAATTGTGGTTTATTAAAGTTGTAAGTTGAATCAAATGAGAGGATAGGTGTTACTTGTGAAAGATAAAGATCAATTCCAGTTCCTACAACAATAGTCGTTGATTCCATTGTACCTGGATAAGTATGAAGAGTATCAATATCAAGATCGATTTCGTTCGTAACTAAGTTTTCTTTAGTTATATTGAGATTTGATGAATAAGGAAGTTCTCCCATTTCAGCATCTTCACGTGTCATTTCAAATGGTGCTTTTGTTCCAAGTAATCTACGTGGATTAATGATGTAAATATGTTTTTGTGAATAAATAACAAATGCTTTTTGTGATACTCCTAAAGAAGAAACAGAAATTGTTGCAATATCAATAATATAAGGAATTGTTGTTGATTTTATATTAGTTGCAATTTCTGGAAGATGATAAACATCATAAGAATTTGCTTTCCAATTAGTTTCTTTTTCCCACATTTCAATTGTCAAAATAACAGTATTTTTAGGTGTATTAATAAAACATGCTGCAAGTCCTTGACTTAATACACATTCAGTTTTTAATGATCCTTGTGGTAATTTAACACTCGAAATAACTTTACCTGTAATTAATTCAGTTACTTGAATTGTATTTTCATCAACAATAATTGCTAATGATTTTAACGCAAATGGAACTTTAACACTTCTATCAATTTGAGCTTTACCAACAATACCATTAACTTCTTCTGGATGTACAGTGAAAATTTGTTTAGATTTATAATTTCTTCTTGGAACAGCAGTTTTATTATTAATTTGATAAAGTTCTGTGTTAGATGCAATAAATTTACGATCTACATTACTACCAATTGAATAAACATTATTATCAATATCTATAACAATAATTCCACCTTCAATCTTCTTTGCAACTTTAATTTTTGGAGTTTTAATAATTTTATTAGTAATAATATTTCCTGCCATATCAATAACACCAATTTCTTCTTGTAACAACTCTTTTGTAACTTTCTCTTCAGAATAAATTCGTTCATCATAATTACTAAATAAAATATATTCTCCTGTTCCTACAATTGATTTTATGAAAATTTCTTCATTATTTAAAAGAGCATAAATATTACCTGACTTTCTTATAAAACAAAAAACTCCTCGTGTTATAAGAGAGTTAACAATAATTGTATCATCTCGTTTAAAGACAATCTCTTTTGCTCTATTTAAAACAAGAATTTTACCCTTATTAATTTGAACACAAACACGTTCATTTTGTGCATCACAATCTGTTTCTGTTGCATGACCTTCTTTAATTAAATAATTCTTTGAATATGAATAATCTTTAACTTCAATAGGAGTTTGTTCTTTTATTGACAAAATACCATCTCTAGTCATAATTCCATCTTTTATTAATTTTATAACATCTTTTTGGTGTATAGAGGTTATTAATGAACCATCTCTTAGAGCTCTTTTTTCAATTATATTATCATTTAATAAATAAAGAAAATCACTAGCTTCAATGTCTTGTGTAATAGCATCAATAGTATATTCTAATTCACCTCTTGAATCAAAATAAGAGACAGAGTCATTATACAAAACAAAAACCCCAAGTGTTGAGGCAGTAATTTTTTTACCATTTTTACCAATAGTTCTTCTCCAAGCTATTTAATAATAAGAAATCGTTATTTAAAAAGTTAAATAAAAAAAATTCCTCACCAATAAAAAAAAACTAAAGAAAAGAGTTAATAAACAAACCAATATTTCCTTTAATATCACTTTTAGAAAGAATTCCTTCTTCTGATGAATAAAAGAAAATGTCTTTGTTTATTGCAACGTTATCAACAGTTCCTAATCCTTTTTTATAGTACTGATTCTCAACACGAATAGAATTAGTACAAATTGCTAATGCAATGAATATAAGAGGGTTCATCATTTTTACTTTTTAAGTTTTTATTTTTTCTTTTTTTTTTAAGACAGAAATAATAAGAATAAATTTATTGATTTTCACATAAATTCTTATACTTTAATTATTACCGTTTGGTCTTTCATTCTTTATAAGAAACGTTTCCTTTGTGTAAAATATTTCTATTCTCTCTTTAAGTTCTTTAGAGTATGAAATTTTAATAAGGTAGTTATAAGAATTGAGTAAGTGAATTTTTGGATTAGTGAGTCAGAGACATAGGACTATACTAATAACTAAAAGTTAATTAAATGGATATAAAACTCCAATTATAGTCTAATTCTTCTTAGAACCCAAAAACTAAAATTGTTATATTTTAAAAATGAGTTGCAGTCTATGAACAATATATTAATAATAATAATAACATAACTCGTAAGATTTGTGTCAAAAACCAATATTATAAATTATTTAAAAACCAAAGAAGTTGTTAAAAATACTGTTATGTTTTCTTGTTATGTTTAATGTTTTCTAAATGTCCTTTTCTTATCTATGAGAAATGAGAGTTTTTAGGGTACAGACTCTCAAATTAACTTAGTTATAATAAAGAAAAATATAAAAGAGTATTTAGAATTGATTTGAAAACTAATAATAGTTTTTTATAATTCTATTAGTATCTTGAATGGAGATTTGTCTAGATAGATTTTGTTAAATAAACTATTCTATAAATTACAAAATATCCTCAGGAAATCTACAGACTCAAATCATTTATTTGCGTTTATTTTTCATATATATTCTTATAAAACAAAAAAGTAGATTTTATTTTTTGAAAGAGTAGTAACTCTTTATATTTTTTGGACTTTATCTTCTTCAAAAACTAACGAAATTTTAATCTAAATATAGTAAAAACGTTAATCAAATTGCATTAACTAATTGATTTTTGAATTTTTAATGCCTATCAAGACCATTTGTTTTCAATTAAAATGCTACAGTTCGTTTCTATTTTTCAAATACAAGTATGACCCTATCATAATTAATTAATATTTAAAGTAACTCATTATTAATTAATCTTCATTTTTATTAGAGATAAAATATGTCAGTTATTTCTAGTCGATTAAACAAATGTTATTCATTCCAATTATCTGATAAAAATACTCGTTCTTTAGGTCTTTCATCAGAAGAAGAACAATTTCCTCATTTTAGTAGTTATCAAGCTCCTCCATTACCAATATCTTTTTCTCAATTAAATCATAAGTTTTATCATTCTTTTAATAATGGTTATACTCAAATATCATTATTTAAAGTTATTTCTCCATTGAAAAAGAAGAAATCACAAGAAGATTCATTAAGGGAAATGTTTTTTTCACCAAAAAATACTCTTTTATATTGTTTCTGTGATTCAGTTTGTTAATTTTTTAATTTTTTTTGAAAAGATTTATAAAAAATAAGAAAAGAAAATTATTTTTACTTATTAATAAAAGATTTAAAATTAATATATAGTTATTAAAACAAGATGTTAATGTTAGTTATATTAGATGTTTAATTAACTTTTATGCATCTCGTGGAAAGGTGATTGAATTATTAGAGACTATAGCTTTCAAAGAGATTGATGAAACATCTTATTGTAATGAATTATTTAGAGGAAATACCCCATTTATAAAAATTTTTAATAATTATACTTCTAAATTTTGTGATGAACTTTTAAAAGAAGAGTTTAAAACTTATAGTGATATTCACATAAGTCAAACTGAACATATTTTAAAAGAAGGAACTTGGGTAGATAAAATATCAACATCTAAAAATGTTATTCATTTATTAACAAAATTTCTGATAAAATGTTCTTCTTATATACCATCTCATTTTAAAACAATATTAAGAAAAATATATCATAGGGTGGCTCAAAACCGTTCTATAACTGAAGCCAGAAATACATTTTTAACATTATTTTTTTTAAGATATTGTTTTAGACCATTTTCAAAAGTTCCTTCCATTCTTAAAATTCTTCATGAAGCTGTTCATCGTTGTGTACAAGAATCAAAATATTCTATTGATTCTAATAATATTGAACTTCGAACTGCAATTAATTCATTATTAAGTTATATAACTAATACTCCAGATGGATCAAGTTATGGATTGATTAATATAACTATGCAAGAAGTTTCATTAGAACAGATGGTTAATATTTTTAAAACTGAAATGGGTACCATAAGCAAATTTTATAATGGGGATTTTAATGAAATATTTAATATTGTTAAGGGAAAATATGATGGGATTCAATCTATTAATCCAGAAATGGCAGTTTCTCGATTAAATACTTGGGAAGAAGAGAAATTAAGTTTAGCATCTCAATTGAATAGCCAATTGAAACAACAGATTAAAAAACTTAAAAAGTATAATAAAATATTAAAAAATAGAATTAATACTTTGACTGCTCTTTGTAATTAATGGTTATGAATTTATTTTATTTATTATTTTTGTGAAGTATATTCAAAGATAGCACCTCAGAGATAATACTACACAGTTCCCTAAAATATTTCCATTCTTTGACCCCAGTTATATTCTGATTGTGACGTTGCATTTGGTTGAAAAATATTTTACTCAATACTATAAGAATAGTAGTGTTTATTATTTACAATGATAGGATGTCGTTGATAATAAAAAAATGGGTGTTTATAAAGATGTTATTATTACTTGTTAGAATACAAGTATATTTGATAATATAGGATTATCAATGGAAAAGGGTGTGGTGGTTGATGCTAAAAAGAATATTAGCCCAAAGCAATATAGTGGTAATTATATACTCTCCTTAAAATAAGAAAATAAAGAAGTTTAATACTCACCAAAATCAAAAAGAAATTAAATAATGAATATTTAAATAATAGATATTTAAAATATTTTATTGTACATCAAATAAATGAGAAAATGAAATTCTCACATCTAATAACTAAAATCAAAGAATAAAATAATAAATGTTGAATAAACACTTTTAAAGCAAAGGGATAGGATTAGTCTCCCCTGAGCAAGGAACAATAGAAATATTTCTATTAATACTTAATTAACTACTTTTTATTTTTTTTTTTGAATATATTGTAACCATAAAGCTGAACAAATTTGAAGTAATCTCACATGACTTGTTCGTAAGAAAAATAGTAATAACTTTTGGAAGAATTACCCCAATAAGAACTGTAAAATGAACTTAATATACACTGAGATGAATAATTACAATAAATTGGAAAATAAGTTGATACTTTCTAAGTAAATTAAGTTTTTAGTCGTGAACCTTTAATCAATTTTTTCATTTTGTCGAAGATTAAAGAACCATAAATCCGAAGGAAAAAGATGTCCCTGTTAAAAAATAACATTGAATAAATATCTATTCAAAATAATTATTTTATCAATCAATGAAACTAGTTGTAAAAATAGAAACGTGTTCATAATTTAGAATGTTCCTAGCCTGACTTGGTATATTTGTTCCATACAACACAAATCACTACAAAAAAAGATGTTGGAATCGAAAAGCTTCTTACATGACTTGGGAGAATTAGAAATTTAAAAACCTGACTTTATATAATCCATTGAATCTGTCAATATTATTCCTCAGTCATCCTTTGGATGTGTGCTGATTCCTTTGAAGTTTCTAATTCATTTTCTCATAGTGAGAATTCTATTCATGAAGACACACCAACTAAAAGTCCAGTTATTGCTACATCTCCTACAAGGAGGGAAAAACATACTCTTGATACGAGGCATATTAAGAATAGAAAGTGTATTCAAGAAGCTGTGTTAATAGGTATTCTTAGTAGACATTGTTCTATTGTTTATGAACGTCCAAAGAAAAGATCTAGTTTAACTCATCAGTTGTTTAAAATCAAGGCACTAATTTTTGATAATGAATATTTTAATGTCGAAGAATTTCTTGAAAGACAAACTAGAGGTGTTTATGAAAATGCTATAGAAACTGGATTAAATAAAAAGAATGCAACAAGGAGATTAGAAAATGAAAAAGTTGTAATTCTTCTTGATTTTCTTGTAGACATTTGTCTTAATCTTGGTTATTTCTTTGAAACAACTAGAATGAGAAATCCATTAGCTCGTACTAAAGTTGATTTTGTTGAAGCTGTTTATTATAAAGGTAAATTAGTTATTGATGATGAGTTAGTAAAAAAAGCTGGTTCATTAATATCTACTCATTTGTTCTCACTTACTACTGCTTCTGAAAAAGAATGTACTGTACAAAAAGGTGATGAAAATATTAAATCATTCTTTTACAGACGTCCTGTGTTTAAACCTTCACCAATCTTTAATGCCAACAACATGTCAATCACTATTTAATAGTTGTTAATTCATATTCACTTTTCATTTAGTTTCATAATTTTTTATTATTGTATTTAAAATTGTTTTCTCAAACTTTGGAAAATTTGATGTTACTTGATTTTTTCATAATTTAGAACATTCTTTTTATTTGTTATTTTCGTATTAAATTTCTCTTTATAAATACTTCATTTCCAAATAAAAGTTATTGAAAAAAACTCTAATAACTTTTTTTTTTACTTTCAAAAAACAAAAAATATCTTGAATAAATTAAATAATTATTTTCTTTTTTGTTGTTATTGTTATTTTGATTTTAGAAAGTTTAAAATAATAACTTTTATGGATAAACTCAAAAGAATCAAACTTATTGTCATGCTTATTTTACTATTACCAATCTTATTACTTTGTCACGCTGACAGTGATGCACAGAAATACACTATTTACAGCAATATTCTTAGTCAAGACATAGAATATTCTGTATACAAACCTGATGGATATTCAGATGAAATTAAATATCCAATAGTATATTTACTCCATGGAATGGATGGTGATTGTCAGAGTTTTTATCAATGTGGTATGAAAGAAATTCTTGACGAATATATTAAAAATAAAACAATTCGACCAACATTATTTGTTACACCAAACGCATTTAATTCATTCTATGTTGATAAATATGATGGTACTTTTAATTATGAAAAATTCTTCTTTGAAGAATTTATTCCAACTGTTGAAAATTTATTTTCTGTTGATACCAACCAATCAAATAGAGCTATTGCAGGTATATCAATGGGTGGTTATGGTGCTGCTCTTTATTCTTTAAAACACAAAAAATTATTTTCTGCTTGTTCTCCAATGAGTCCAGCTTTATTACCAGAAAATACCTTAGAATTATTAGGAGATGATAATGACATTAAAAAACTTCTTTTATCAGTTTTTGGTAATGAAGAGTATTTTAAACAAAATAATTTTAATGTTATTGTAAAATCATCATCTAAAGGTACATTCACTATGCCATATCGTGTTTGTATTGGTAAACAAGATTACTTGTATCAATTTGTTATTCCTTCAAAAACAATTATGGAAAATGCTGAAATGAATAATTATTGGTACACAGGAGATGGAAGTCATGATGTTGACTTCTGGAAGAGTCAAATTCCTGACACACTCAAATTTCTTGATCAAAAAGTTTTAGATAACACAGACAGTAGTGGTACCATTGATAATGGTATTATTTCTTTGATTTCGGTAATGTCTTTAATTCTCTTTTTGATAATTTAAGATAAAAATCATTAATCAAAAAACAAATTAATTATTTTTAGGTTTCATATAATAATAAGATTTTTTCTGTTTAATTTTTAAATGAATTTTGATTATCACTACTTTCTTATATTTTTTGGGGGAACTATTTTTTTCTTTATTTGATAAGAAGTAATAATTAAAATATGTCTAGTTCAGTGTATCCAACATTATTCAATAACAGAAAAGAACCAATACCAGAACAAAATGAAAATGAAGTGTTAAATATGATATATAAGAAAGCAGAAGAAATATTGTATTTACAACAAGAATTTATTAACTCAAAAAAAAACCAACTTCAATCCCTAGAAAAACAATTAGAAGAAAATAAATTAAAACAACAAGAAACTACTGACTCAATTAGAAAAAGTTTAGAATGGCAAAGAAAATCTAATGAAAATTTAGAACTTAAGACCAAATTAGGAGATGCAGTAAGTTATGAAATTAATCAAAAGAAACTTTTTAAAACAAAACTTGAAATAAAAGAGAAAGATTTAAATAAAGAATATCAAAAATATCAGTATGAGATATCTAGATTTAATCAACAATTGATAAAACACTTTTGTATTATGAGAGAACTCAGTCTAATTTCTTTTATTAGTTGTAAAAGATCATTATATACTGAATCTATAGAAATTTTTTATGAAAAAAATTATATCGAACAATCAAGTAATGAAAATGCAATGTCTGATGAATCTCATAAACCTTGTTTTGAGAAAAGATTATTTGAAACGTGTAAATCATCAAATAAAAGTAATCCTTCAAAAAAAGTTGAAGTAACTAATCAATTAACTCAACCTTCATTTCAAAAGAAAAAATTTGAAATTCCTCATTCATCATCAAATAAAGCTTCTCCTCCAATTCCACTAAAGCAAACAAATAAATCAAATCATCCTCCTCTTCCACCTAAAGTGAGAGTGTCTAATCAAGAAAGAGAATTAACACCATTGCAAAAAGAAATTATAAAAAAGAACACTACTACTTTAGATAAAATTGTTAATGTTTTTAGTGAAGACACTATCCGTAAAGGGTTAAAAATTTATACTGATGTCTCTAAACAAGTCAATGATACCGGAGCAACTCCCTATGTTAGAACAGTTACTCACACTATTGGCAAAGTAACTGATGTAGCAAAAGAGATTCCTATAATTAGAAGAGTAGCAAAACCATTACACTATTGTGTTAAAACACTTGAAGGAGGTAGTATTGCTTTGCAACATGAGCAAGATGTAAATGAATATTTAGATAATTATATTGCTGAATATAGGAAAATTGAATCTGGAGGGGGTACTGCTTATGCAATCTCTCAAACAACAATTAAGACGACATGTAGTGTTTGTGAAAATATATTATTTCCAATGTTTGTTCCATTCTATGATTAAATGAGAATAAAAATATGTTTTTAGTTTTCTTAATATTAAAAACTAAAAACTTAAAAAGTGAATTGGTAATGAAAATAACTGAATGGGTTATCTTACTTTTTTCTGTTTCATGTCTAAGTGAAAATATAATTTGTTCAAGTCCAATGCATATACAAAACAAAAAAGGAAAAATCTTTTTTCGTAATGGCTGTAATATTCAGACGATTAATAACTCAAGTATGGAGTTTATAGGAAATGGAGTAATTAAAAAAGTTATTCATTCAAAAATAGTTTCTCAGAACTATTTTATTTCTATATTTGAAAGTGAGTTTTCCTCTATAGAAATTATTAATGGTCTTCTTCTTATTGGATCTAATGAAAATAAATCAAATAATATTTCATTTGCCGAAATTACTTTAGTTAATTCTTCTCTTTTATTCTCTAATACTACTACTGACTCCATTATTAATATAAATACTTTAAATATTTATAGTAATGTTAGTTTAAAAGAAATAATTATAGGAGATAGTTATGACTTAGAAATTCATAAACTATGTATTGTTGGAACACCAGTTATTGCTTTTAAATCATATTCTGTATTTTTAAAATGGTATAATACTACTTCAATTTGTGGTTCTTATAGAAGTTTACAAAATAAAAATCAAATTATTTATTTTCAAGAAGGCTCATATTTTGAAACTCAAAGTCAGATTCAGTGTATATCAAGATGTTCTAGAAATAAAATTTGGTTTGGTAAATTGATAGAAACAGAAAGAAATTTATGTAATTTAAATAATCAAGTTAGTAAAGTTGAATTAAATTGTAATATAATTTATAATACCTCTATATTACAAGATATTATTTTTAACTCTAGTCTAATTATTAGAAAAGGATTATTACACCATGTTCATGGTATTCACATTCATCAACTTTTATTACAATCACCAGATATATCATATATAGAATTCACTAATGATACAATCAATAGTGTTATTATTGATAACCCTAAAATACATATTTCTCTTCATTCTACAAAAATAACTACGTTTCAATCATTTAATTCTTACATTAATTTTTTTGATAGTTCTTCATTAATTCAAAGACTTGAATTGTATAATTCTACATTAATAAATAAAAACGTAACATCATTTATAAATGAAGTTATTTTCTTTTTTGGAAATTCTTCATTTAACATAGATGGATTTATTGTTGATATAATGAGAATAGAATCTCTTTATAACACTTCATTTTTTAATGTTTCTAATATTTACACAAAATCATTAACAATTAATTCTCTTTCAATAGATTATCTTGTTAATATTACTTCAAATCTTGTCACATTAATATACTCAAAAATTAAAACTAAAATAAAGAATATACATGCACAAACAATTGAAATAATTCATTCGTCTATACATACTTCAGAAAAACTAAAGTATAATAAAATGTTTGTTGTATCTCTAATACGCAATGTTTTTACTAATAATTTTCTTGAAAGTAATTTTATGTTTTTAAATTCTAACTCATTACTTATTGATTATATCAATTTTCACTATGAAGATTCTTTCCATTCCATATTAAATAGACCAAATAATTTATACTATACTAATTTTGACTCTATTAACACTAATACAGTATCAGAAAACTTATTACTCTTTTATCAAAACCAATCTCAATTATTTGCGTCATACTCTAAAAAATATATATTTCAACCAAAAATAATGCCAAATTCTAAAACAACTGAATTATGTCTAAACCATAGTGATATAACTATAAATAATAATACCATTGTTATTAATTTATCTAATTCAACTTTAACATTGACTGAAAACACTACTATTAAAATAAATAAAGGAGTTTCAAAAATCTTTATTCATACTAGGAACCAAATTACTTTAACTTTTCAAAGAGTTTTATGCTCTTCTTCTGTTTATATTCATCCTCTTGATTATTCTAAACCAACAATTATTGTTATTGATGCAGAAGAATCATGTTCTGATAAGATTTTTATTTCATCATCTATTCCCCTTATTTTATCACCAATATCAACACCAAAAATAAAAATAAACTGTGGTTTGCTAGCTATATCATCAGCTTCATTAAGAGATTTGATATCGGAAGATCCTTATGATTATGACCTATTTTACTCTTTTTCTGAACTTAAAGAGAATAGATGTCCTCCATTTATTTGTATTTCTTCTAATGGAATTTCTATTTCTTCGGATGGTATTAATATTAAATGTTCTAATGCCAATAAATTTACTTCTGATGGTTCTAGTGTTTATATTGATAGAATAGACTCTTCTCTTTATGGAGTATTTAATGATGTTATAGTTTCAAACAATGTTCAAACAATTAGTTGGGTTGGGTTGAGTATCGATTCTAATTCATACGATATTTCATACATAACAAATTTAAGAGTAGCACCAAAAACATATTTTTCTATAAGAAAACTTAATCTTCATATAACAAAAATGTATGGAACAGAAGTATCATTATCTCTTATTGAATCTACAATTGAATGTACAACACAAGCTTCATTTCTTTTATTAAAATTAGAAGATTTTTCTAAATTTAAATCTAAAGGTTTAGACATTCAGAAATTAGTCTCTTCATTTGGTACTTTTATTACTTCAGAACGTCTTACAGTTAACATAATAGAATACTCCCTAGATTGGGATAAAAGAAATAATAACCCTATGATTAAAATTTCTTCTTTAATACTGAAGAATGAATCTCTTATTAATTGGATTGTATTAGATTCTATTGTAACAACAAAAGAAACAATTCCATTATTAGTTGTTACAAATGGTATTCAATACCAACAACCAACATTTAGTTTTATCCACTGTGATCAAAAGGTATTATTTACTTCTGGGACAAATCAACTAAATGGTATAAAATGTACATTCTTTGGAATACATAAGACATGTGTTTTAATTAAAGAAAATGCAGACTTGTTATCTTCTTACGATATGTTACAAAGTAGTGCCTTAACTTGTCCATGTACTTCAGACAGCCTTGAAGGATGTACCATTGTTATCAAAACGAGTTCTGTTCATGGAAATGTTAATACGAATAACTTGGAAACAAACATTATAACGTCATTAAATTTAAAATCATTATGGATAGATGATACTTTGTTTGCCTTTCAAAACATAACAATTAATTCTGACTCAATTTATATTAAATCTATTCAAATTCCAGAAAGTAGATGTGTATCAATATTTTCTAATTGTAAAATAGGAAGTATTTTAGGGAATGGGGAGTTTGTAAGTTCAAGAAAGGTTGATGTGGACACTGTTTATCAAACAAGAATGATAGTAAATAATATAAACATTAATAAACTTTTCTCTCCTTCCTTTGTTCTTTTAAATAATACAAAAATTGAACTCCTAAATGGTAGCTCTTTCTCAATGAAACGAGGGGTTCTAGAATATATTCATCAACTAGAATCACCAATTAATTATCATTCAAGAGAATCATTCACAATGTATTTAACAAAACCCATTAATTTTCCAACGAATACATGTTTTGAACTTGCAGAATTCAAAACAATACCACAAACAATCATGATTAGTTCATTTTTTCCAAATACCTTTAATTTAGAAATTGCATGTAAAAATAAAGTCATTGTTTGTAATAATCCAACAGCTCTCTTTGAATGTGGAATTCAAAAATGTATTGTTACTCATCCTGATGAACCTTTAGACTCTAGTAAAGCTTATGATACTTTAAATTGTCCATGTGGTTTCAAAGAAGTGCAAACCAAATATAGTCATGAGTCATGTTTTTTAGTAGCAAAAGGTATACAAGTCTTAGAAAACATGAATGGAAACTTTCATTCAATTGAAGTAAGTGATGGTACTATTTTCATGTTAAATGACCAATTATCAATTTTAGAGTATCATCCTGTATCCAACCAAATATTTAATAGCATTAATAATTATGCTAAATTAGATATTCATATAATTGGAAATCAAATGTTTTCTATAAACCTGAACGTAGAAGCTACAGTATTTCTTAATGCAAAACAGTCAATGTTTTCTATTACAAAAAATATCATATTTGATACTATTCTAACAGACAGTATTTACATAACATCTTCAGCAATGTTGACACTCCCTAGTAATGTTCCAAGCAATTTTATGATTAATATTACTAATCAACATATTAATATTCCAAATGGTATTGAATGTCTATCAATGATAATTTATTCCAACTTCTTTGAAAGTCCATTATTTATCATTGGAAATGAAAAGCCATTTAAAATGGATTCTTTTGAATTTAATGGAATAGCAAAAGGTGTAATCGTTGAAAATTCTCAAAAGAACCTTGTAAAAGTTGGTACATTAAAAAATATTTATATTGACGAGGAACAGAGATATCTCACAACAGAAGAAATACCAAAAACACGAGTTGTCTGTAGATATGATAATGGATGGAAAAGTAAGAATTGTCCCTGCAAAGGGACTTATTGTGATATAGTCATTTATTCATCTATAATAAATGAACCACTAATTAACATATCCAGATTAATTATTGAAACAAATTGTATATTTCAAGAGATGGTAGTTGCTCATTATGTTGAGTTAAATTTTAATGCAACGTTTATTGATTGTATAATAACAAATCTCAATGTTTTTAATAATGATTTAATAATATTAAGACTTAATTCTTTTGTCATCGAAAAAATTACCAGAAAAGAAACTATTCCTCTCATTATTAATTCAACAAAAGAAGGGGACATTGTTTTTCTTGAAGCTCCATTAGTTTATCTTGTTACTTGTGAACCAATAAAATTTCAACACATAACATCATCCAACCTAATTATGTATCAACAAACTAATAAAATGATTATTAAAGGAAAAAATAACTCTACTATAGAATCAGATAATATTGTTATTTTTATTTCATCAATATTACACAATTTTATCCTTCAGTCTTCAGTTATTCCACCTCTTGATGTGATATCTTTTTATAATAGAGAAAGTAATACTATAAAAAAGTTGACATTTGGATATGTTTCTGTATTATGTTTTGATTATTTGTATATCTCAAACTCTACAAAAATACCAATGTGTCCAACAGACCAACTTATAAATGAAGATGAACTAACAAACCAAAAACAATTATGGTATTTATTGTTAATACCTATACTTTTTATACTTGTTTTATTTATGATAACTACACTAATGTGTGTGTATAAGATATATCAAAGAAGAGCACAACGTCATCTTCGGTTATTTTAAATTTCAAATTATTTCTATCTATGCTCAAGTCTTTACATTAAATTAAAATACTTAAAAAGCTCTTTATACTTAGTGCAAAACAATACTTTTCTTGGAATTGTAAATTTTATTGTTGATGAAACTAACATAATTAATTGATTACAACAGTTTATAAGGCGTATTATTTAATTAATGCTCAATAAACAATTAAATACAAAATATATTTTTGTTATATATTCCATTTTAACACTTCTTTTAAAATAAAGAAAATTCAAAAAGAAAGGAAGAAGAACCAAAATGAAGAAAAAACAATCTTTTAAGATTTTAAAGATTTGGTAGGAGATCTGCCTATCACAAATGAAGTTGTTATTTATCTTGTTCATCAGTTGTGTATTTGCTATTAAATGTAAAGACTTTAAAAACATTCATAAAAAGACAGACTACGTTTTCAAAAAAGCAGACGCTGATACATATATTTATTTCAACTTGTGTGGACCAATCACCACTCAGTTTGAAGGGTATGATGCTTCTGATGTATCTGTTCTTGCTTATTTAGAAACTTATAAAGAAAAAGTTGTTTTGGGAAATACATCAACTGAATCTCTTGAACTTGTTAATGAAGGTAAAACTCTTAGATTTAGTTACAATGGAGATTCTAGCCTTCAACTATCTTCTCGTGTAGAAGTAACTTGTGGTCCAGAAGACACTTCTTCTAATATTAAGGCTCAAATTGAAGGAAGTACTTTCATTTTTTCATTTACATCTCCTGATGCTTGTCCATCAAATAAAACATTCCCAATTACTGGTCTTATTTTGTGTATTATTCTTTTTGTTCTCATTGGTCTTTACATTATTGTTACTGTTATTTTGAATATCTTTGTTTTCCATAAGAAAGGATTGGAAGTTATACCTAATTATCTCTTCTGGATTGGTCTTCCTTCACTTCTTGTTGATGGTGTTAAATTTACATTCTGTTGCAAGAAAGCTGGATCTGAATATCAGACATTTGCCGTTTAAATTGATATGCTTTTAAAGCCATTAATTTTCATTAATTTTATTTGATAAAACAGAGTAATTGACACACACGATAAGAGCAAAAGAAAATAAAAAAGTAAAAGGGTAGACCCAATAAAGATTGAGGAATGAATTTAATGAGAAATATTTTAAGTTTTTTTGTGTGAGTAAAATAAGGAACTTTAGATAAAAAAAATAGTAAAAATATTAAAAAGAAATAAAATAATATATTTATCTCTAAATAGAGTAGAATTAAACTATCTCATTATTATCATTACTCAATTTATGAATAAAGAAAGAACTATCTGTGTAATTGATTGTGATGAACTAAGCAATAAAGAAACAAAAAGTAATATAGAAAATAAACAAACGGAGTATAAACCCAAATTAAATGAAACAAAATTATCAAGAAAAAAATTTGGTGTAATTAGTCGGAACTTTTTTAATAAAACAAGAGATAAAAATACAGAACGAACATTAGAATTTATGAAAAAAAAGAAATTAGAATTAGATAAATTACAATTTGGTTCTAAAGATTAAAAAAAAGTTTTTTTTGTTTTGTTTTTGTTTGATTCTTTTAGTAAAATAAAAAGTCTAATAAACTGTTTATGAAAACTTTTAGAAAGAAAAAAACTATAAAAAGGAATTTTTGAAGAAGAATGAATGGCATTGGATGGACTATCATTCTCTTATTACTTCTTATCATTGTTAGTTTATTATTGTTTATTATATATTCAATACTATTTCAAGCACGATGGTTAATGTGGATAATTAATAAAATTAATCCAAAGGCATTATTTTATTTCTCAATTAATACAAAAATCATTGTATTAACAATTGATGACGCACCTTCAAACCAAACAGAAGAATTTTTAGATTTGTTTAAAAGATATGGAGTTCATGTTACATTTTTCATCATTGGTGAAAGAGTTAAAGGAAGAGAAGAAAAAATGAAACGGATAATTGAAGAGGGTCATGAAATAGGAAATCATACATACTACGATGAACCATCATTCAAAAATACAAAAGAAGAATTTGAGGATAAACTGAGAAGAGTTTGTTTTTTAACCGGTTTGTTAAGAAACCATTTACTCATTTATTTAGACAGATGAAGTTATTAAACCATATGTATTGAATCAAAAATATAAATGGTTTAGACCAGGATCAGGTATCCCTTCATCTTTTATGTATGACTGTCTTGAAAAATATGGATATAAACTCGTTATTGGATCATGTCATGCCTTTGATGCTCAAATTAAAAATTGTAGTTATACCTCATTTATTCTTAAACATGGAATTTGTAATGGGGATATTGTAATTGTTCATGACAGAGAATATACTTTACCTGAAGTTGAAAGTTTCTTAAAGTATTGCAAAGATAACAAAATACAGATAATGTCATTAGGGGAAATATGTAATTTTATGAGTGATCTTCAAAACGAAGAAGTAAAACCAATAATTCCTAAAACAATACCTTCACAGTCTTTTCCAACACTAGAAAGTCATTTACAAAGTCCAGATGAGTATATTCACTAAAATAAATATTTCATCAACTCTAACAAAATATTAAGAAAAACAAATTTCATCATCTTTAATAAGAAGTTTATTTTTTCGCTAAGCGGAAATTATTAAAAAAATACAAAAATCATAAAAAAAATAGAAACAGAAAGAATTATTTTAATAATAAGTAATAATTAAAATTATTAATTATTTAAACTATAATTAAAAATAAAACAGAAGACTCATCTTAAATAAGAAAAAAAAAAAAACAGAAATTATTTGAAGATTGTGAATGATCTTAAAAATCATATTTTACAATGTTATTTGTTTTATTCATTTGTGCAGCATTTGCTTTCCCATACACTGACCTTGAGTCACAAATTATTGCTAAGCGTATTACTGAATTAGGAAAAAAATTAACCAAAGCTGGAGAGGAAGTTAAAAATCATAAAGAAGAAATTGATGCCTTAATGACTAAAATCAGCAAAAATGCCATTGACTTTGCATCAGCCAATGACCAACTCACTCAACTTAATAATCAAGTTGCTGAACTTATTGCTAAAAAAACTCTTGAAACAAAAGCACCATCTGGAGATAAACTTGTTGACCTTGATAGTTTTTATGAAAACAAACAAACTGCCATTAAGAAAGCAGTAAAAAAAGCTTCTGCTGGATTAAAGGCAACTAAAAATATTAAGAAAACAGCCAAATTAGTTGCTAAGGCTAAAAAAGAACAAAAAAAAGCAAATAAACTTGCTAAGAAAGGAGATAATAAAGCCGCTAAAAAAGCTGCAAAGAAAGCCAAAAAATTAGTTGCTAAAATTGAAAAGAAACAAGAGAAACAAGTCCAAAAAGCTGAAATTAAAAAGGCAGAGAAAAAAGTTGCTAAAATGGAAAAGAAGACTCAACAAAAAGCAACAAAAAAAGCAGAGAAAATTGTTAAAAAACAACAATTAAAACAACAATCAACTAAGACAGAAAATAAATATAAACAAGCTCTTGGAAAAAAACCAGTATCACAATCTCTTAAAAAAGAAGCTAAGGCTGCTGCTAAAGCTGCTTATGAAAAAGTTATGAAAAAATATTCCAAGAAAATTGCTAAAAGTGCAGATAAAACTAAGAAAGACGGTAAAGATGCCTCTCACTCTACTAATGTAATTAAAGAAGCTAAAGAAACAAAAGCTTTATTTGAAACTGCTAAAACTAAAGCCAAAGAAGCTGCCAAAGCTGCTTATAGAAAGACTATGAAAAAAGCAGCAGTTAAACCAACTTCATCATGTAATAAAACCATTATCATAACACCAGTTGAACTTGTTTTCCCATTTAGTACTAATCCAAGAATTAGAAACGCTCAAATACTTATGAACCAAAATTGGGCTAAACTTCTTAAACAAAAATGGTCTTTGAACTAAGCAAAACTTTCTTCTTGTTTTTTTAATTTTTATTACTTTTAATAGCAAAGTCAGAGAAAGACATAAAAGTAATTTTTCTGTTTTTTAATATCTCTTTTCTCTTTTAGCAAAGAACATCTATCTAAAAGGCAACTATTTCTTCTGCATTAAAAGTATATCTAACACTACTAGTAATATTCGAAAGATATTTAAATAATAATGTTTTAGTAAATTGACAGCAATTACAATACTTTGTTAGTCATATAGAGTATCGTAATTGTTAATTCTTAGAGACAAGTAAAGTCTAGAATAAATATGACTTGTTTTGAAAAGTTTAGATATCAGCAACTAATAAACTAGCAATGGCTTTGAGAGTTCTCAGTTCTTTTCAATAAATTAGAACCAATTTCAAGAGGTCCATTTGAAAAAAAGAGAGTAAGCTTGAGTAAATTGATGTTAAAAACTAAAAATAGAAATATAAAAACTATTTTGAATTGTTGTTTGGATATATTCCACACAAAAAATAACATGGAGTTTCCTAATCTCCTTTGATTGGATTTGTGGTAGAATATAACATTACAAATTCGAACTTCGAATGAAGTTAAATCAGATATCGTTATAAATACAAAAAGTTGTAGTTATGAATTGAATAAAAAATAAATAGATCAAATATTTTGTTTTTATCATTTTATTTTTCAATTTAATCAATTCATTTGATCTAAATATTCATAATGTTTACACTTTTATTGCTTATCTCATTTAGTTTTGCTTTACCTTACTCAGAACAAGAAGAAAAAGTTATTGTTGATAGAACTAAGAGTGTGGAAAAGTCTTTAAAAAAGGCTATTAAAGAAGTTGATCAAAAGAATAAAATTATAGATAACTTAAAAGAAACTATTGATAAAAATGCATCTAAAGATGGTGCCCACGCTCATCAAATTATTCTAAACCAACAATCTAAATTACTTAATAAAGTAGAGGAATCAACCAAAGCACCAGCTGGAGATAAAACTATTAACTTAGACAAACTTGGTGATGACAAAAAAGATAAAACTAAAGTAGTTGTTAAGAAAGCTGCTTCTAAGAAAACTACTAAAAAAGTTGAAACTGCTAAAAAAGAAGTGAAAAAAGATCAAAAAAAAGCTAAAAAATATGTTAAAAAAGCAGAAAAGATTCAAAAGAAAATTGTTAAAGCACAAGAGAAAGGAAAAACAGAAAAAGTAACTGAATTACAAAGTAAATTTAATAAAACTATTAAAAAAGCTGCTAATGAAAAAAAGAAAGCTAAAGCTGCTAAAAAACAAGTGAAAGAATTAAAATTAAAAAGTCAAGCACTTAAAACTGAAAACAAATATAGAAAACAATTAGGAAAAAGTGCCTTAAAACCAAAAGAACCAGTTAAAACTACCAATACCAAAAAAGCCACTCCTGCCCAAATTAAGAAAGAAGAAAAAAAAGCTACTAAAAAGTTAGTAAAGAAAGTTAATAATTTAAAGAAAGCTGTTCAAGTTAATGTTAAAACTGCTTCAGAGTCTTGTCCAAAGAAAGCTGCTAAAGTTGAAGTTATGACAGAAAAGGCTGCCTTATTACATAAAAAGGCATTAGGAGAATTAGATAAAGGAAACAAAAAAGCTGCAATAAAATTAGCTACACAAGCATCTACATTAGCAGATAAAGCCGTCGCTGTTCAAAAAAAAGTTGTTGCAAGTGTACAAAAATCAGTAAAGAAAGATGAAAAAAAGAAAATTGCTGCTAAAGCAAAAGGAGAAAAAAAAGAGATCAAGAAAGATGTTAAAAAACAACAAAAGAAATTAGACAAAGCAAAGAAAGAAGTTGCTAAAGCTGAAAAAAAAATTCAACAAACCACAAGCAAAACAACTCAAAAAAAACAACAAAAGAAATTGGCTCAGGCTCAAAAAAAAGTTGTTAAAGCTCAAAAAAATATAAAAAAAGATAATAAAAAGATTGCTAAAGTTGAAAAGAAAGCTGCTAAGAAAGTTACAAAAGTTGAAAAGAAAGCCACTGTTAAGAAAGCCAGTACTAAGAAAACACCAACTATGAAAAAATTAGAAAAGAAAGTTGTTAAGAAAGGAATTAAAACCAATAAAGATATTGGAGGTGTAATTCCAAGATCTCTTGCTTTTGGAGTTATAAAAGAATCTCAAGGATTTGTTAAGAAAGCTGAATGCCCTCAAATGGTTATGGCCCGATTAGCACAAAAGGCACACTTAAGTCCAGTTATTCTAAAAGCACAAAATAAATTAGCTGAGAACCAAGTTAAGATTTAATCCTTCGTTTTTCATTAAAATTTTTTTTGTTATTGATTAAAATTTTTTTAAAAGAGTTAATTAAAATAAAACTCATTAGATTTAAAAAGGATATTAAAAAGAAACACTACTGCAACAATTAAATCTTAAACTATTAAAAACAATTAAAATTACTTTTTCTTCCTTCTATTTTATTTGAATAGTAAAGTTTTAATATAAAAAAAAAGAAAAAAATTTTGAGGTAGAAAAGTCACATAAGAATACAAAGAAAATGTTTATGGTGTGAAAATAATAGAAAAATAGATTAAATTCGAAGAAAAAAAAAGATAATGAAAAACCTGAAATATAGGAGTAAATACATATATAAAAAATGGTACTTAAGCAAGTTATATAGAACTGAAAAAACTATAATGTTCTTCTTCTTATTGTTAATATCAATTGCAATTGCTGCTCCAGCTGTTGACACAGGAAAACAAAATGGAATTGAAGTTAGTAAGAACAAAGCTAAGGCAGTAAATAATTTGAGAAAAGCTGAAACACTTAAAGAGAAATCCATTAATGCTAAGTCATCAGGAAATAAAGTTATTGCCAAAGATTTAAAGAAAGAGTCAAATAAACTTGTTAAAAAAGCTGTTAAAGAACAACAAAAAGCTATTGTCGCAACTAAGAAACAAGTAAAAAAAGCAGTAAAAAAACAATTAAATAAAGCCTCTAAATTAATTAAACAAGCTAAAGAAGCTAGAAAAGAAGAAAAAGTTGCTAAACAAAATGGAAATATTCAAGTTGCTGCTCAAATGAAAAATGTGGCAAGTTCATTAGTTAAGAAAGCTGTTAAAAAACAAGTTAATGCTATGAACATTGCTAAAACTAAAGTTATTAAGAAGTCAGAAAAAAAATCTGTCAAAAAAGCTGTTAAAAAAGCAATTAAATTAGAAAAGAAGGCAGTAAAAGATGCTGCTAAAGGAAATATTAATAAGGCCAATAAAGAAGTTGCTCAAGCTAAAAAAATTGTTAAAAAAGCAGGAAATAAAGCAACACTTAAAGCTAAGAAAGTAACAAAAGCTGTTAAATTTGCTAATAAAGCTATAGTTACAGAAAAGAAAGTAGTTAAATCACTTCTTAAAGGTAATGTTAAAAATGCTCTTAAACAAGTTAAGAAAGTTCAAAAACAAATGAAGAAAGCACAAAAATCACTTGGAACTAAATCTAAAAAAGTTATTGCAAAGAAAGATGCAAAGAAAGCTGGTAAATTAATTAAGAAATCAGCTAAGACAGAAAAGAAAGCTATTAAAGCTGTTACAAAAGGTAATACTCGTAAAGCTCAACAACTTACTAAAAAAGCAGTGAAAATTGCTAAGAAAGCTGTTGCAAAGATTCCAAAAGGAAAGTCATCAAAAAAAGTTGCTAAGGTAATTAGAAAAGTAATTACACTTGAACAAAAAGCATCCAAAAAAGTATTTAATGGAAATAAAAATGTTGCTAAGAAAATGATTAAAAAGGCAGTTAAATTATCTAATAAAGTAATTAAAGCAGCTAAGAAATTAACTGGAAAGAAACCAGTAAGTAAAGAATCTATTAAGAAAACTGTAAAGAAAGTAGCTAAAAAACAAACTAAAAAGCAAGCAAAGAAACAAGCTAAAAAGGTTGTCAAAAAAGCTGCTAAGAAACAAGTTAAGAAAATTGTTAAAAAGATGTTTAATACACCAGTTGTTAAGAAATACGTACCAGAAAAACCAAGATATTATAGACCAACAAAGTTTGTTACTCCAGTTGAATCTAATGCTGGAGGATTTGTCCAACCTTTGAATTCACCATACACCGCATGTTCTCGTTATGCTCATTAAAATATTTCTTTTCTTCAATATCAATGTTTTTTTTTTATTTAATTTTTAATAAATTAATTCATTTATATTTTTATCTATATTTTAATATTTTAATGGTTTATTTATGTTTATAATCTTTGAATACTTTTGGAGCTTAATAAATTAAAACTTTCTTTATTACATTTTGCTGATTGAAGTTGTAAATTTTTATCTAAACACTTTAACACAAATTCGAACAAAAAACATAAATTCAGAATAATTTTTATAATTACTTTTATGTCATGGAACCTATAAATATGAATAGTTAAATAGAACAAATATTTTTATTGAAAGTTAATGTTGGGATTGTGTTTAATGAATGTTTTTCATTTATTAAAATAATTTGTTATTATATTTTCTTAATATAGATTTTATGTTTTTTTTTATGAAATTCAAAAATCTTAAAGTTGAGAAAAATCAATAATTATTTTTAAAAAAGAAGAAAAAAGAAAAATCAACTAAAAAATAAATGTCAAAAAAAAAAGAAACTCATAAAAAAAATAAATATAGTTAAAATTTAATTAAATTATATCAAATATAGAAAGAAACTGAAAAAAAAAATAACTGAAAAATCATACTATCAATGAGAAGCATTGTATTCCTTACATTTGTTCTCCTCACTTTTGCTACTGAGGTAATCAGAGTAGATCCATATATTTCACATGAAGACAGAAGAAAATTAGAAAAGAAAGCTGAACAAAAATTTGCTGTTGAACTCTTAAAGGCACGTAAACATCAAGACCATTTAAAACAACATATCAAGAAACAGTTGTCCGTATTAAAGGCAAGAAGAGAAACTTATCAAAAGGTTCGTGACTCAACTATAAACGAAAAGAAATCAGTCTCTAATGAAATTGCACAACTTAATGCCCAAATTAAAGCACTTGACCTTGAACCAGCTAAAGCTCGTTTAGAAGCCAAAAAGAGTAATTCTACTGAATCTACTGCAGATAAAAAAGTGTCTGATGCTATTAAGAAAGCTACTGCAGATAAACTTAAATTAAGCCATAAAGTTACACACAAAACTTTAAAAGTAGAAAAAATTGCTAAAAGACTTCAACACTATACAAGAAAGCTTTCAGAAGCTGATAGAGATTATAAAAGAATGGAATATAAACAACAAAAGTTACATGCTAAAATTGCTACTACTAAGAAAGACATTGAAGCTAAAAAGAATCAGTATATCAAAAGAGCATTAAGACAATTAGAAAGAGTTGCTAGAGTATCTGCTATTAAACACATGATTAAAAAGATTGAAAGAGAACTTGATCAAGTAGAAAATGAACAAGAAAGAAAAAAATTAATTAACAAACAAAAAACTGCTGTGACTATGTTAAAGAGAATTGAAGCTAGAGTTAACATCCATAAATTAAGAAAGTCACAAAGAAAAGCTAGATGGAATCATATTGCTAATGTAATTAAGAGTATGAATAATTATAAAAAAGGATGGAAGTATGATCAAAAACTTAGAATGTTAGAAGTTGCTAAAGCTGTTACTGCTGTTAATGCTATCCAAAAAAGAATTAATACATTAATTCATAATGCCAAAAAAACAGGAAAGGTAGATGCTATGGAATTAAATAAACTTACTGATAAAAAGAATGCAGCAATGAACATTCTTGAAAAGGCTAGAAGTTCACTTGAACTTTTTGAAGAAAAAGGAGAGAAGACATTAAGAAATTATAAGTTAAGAATTTTGAGATTAAAAATGGCTGATGCAAAGATTAGAATCACTGAACACCAATTATCTAAAGACGCAGCTAAAGTTACTAAGAAAGAGTTCTTAACAAGAATTGATAAATTAAAGAAACTTCAAAAAAGAATGGGATTATGTCCATTAAATAGATTAAGAATTAAAAGAAGATTAAGAGTCTATAAAAAAGAAGTTACAATCGCTACTAGAAAGATTAGAAGAAATAACAAAAGAATCCATTCATTAAAAATTCGTGTAGAATCTATTGAAAGAAGAATTAGATTAATTCAAAAGAAGAGAATTGCTAAGATTGTAAGAAAATTAAATCATTTAAAAGGAAAATTAAATGGAGTTAGACATCAAATTATGGCAGTTAGAGTTAGAAAGAATTCAACTCAAAAAGATATTTTAATGGTCAAAGTAAGAACACTTCAAAATATTGAAAAACAGTTAAAGAATACTATTAGACGATTTGTTAAAAGAAATGGACATGTTATTAGAAAACTTGAACAATTAAGAAAAGCAGAACTTGAAGCAGCAAGAAAGTATTATAAGAACAAAAAAGCTATTGCTAAGAGAATGAAGGTTCTTATTAATAGGTTAAGAGTTAAAGTTGCTATCTTTAAGAGAAAAGTTAGTAGATGTAAGAATTCACCATTCAAACAAGTTAGAGTTATTAGATTAGTAAAGAAATATGTTAAGAAATTAGAAAAAGCTATTGCATCAAGAAAGGATATGAAATTAAAGGTTAGCACTGCACGCTCTAGATATATTACACTTAGAACTAAAGCTATCAATAGACTACATACTAGAAGATCAGAATTATATGCAAGACAATCATGGTTATTAAGTGAATTGAAGGCTCTTGCTAAGAGAGAAACTGATATTCATAACACAATCAAAAAGACTACTGTCTTAAAAGCTATGAAAGGACTTTACAAAGAACTTTCCTTTATTAGAAAGGAAGGAAAGAGAGTTCAATTGAAATTATTCAAGGTTGTTAAGAGAATTCAAAAAGTCAATCAATTATTCTTTAGACATAATCAATACACTGCCATTAAAAGGGCAAAAGCTGTCTTTAAGAAATATAACAAGAAGTTTGTTACCTTTGAAAAGAAAAAAGCAGCCCTTAAGAGAAAGATGGCTGTTTATCAAGCTGAACAAAATGAAATTTTCAAAAAACAACCATATGCTGTTAATAAGAATGCATTGAATGATAGACTGAGAATCGTCAAACAAGCTATATCTGATATTGAAGCTGATTTTGCTACTGTTCAAAAACAAGAAAAGAGAGTTATTGTTAGGTCTTTGAAATTATCACATGAATATGATGGGTTGTTAAAGGTTAAACTTTCAGACCTTAAAATTAGACTTGCTGCTAAACAAAAGGAAAGACCAGTTGTTTCTAAGACTGCTCTTTATACTATTGATTCAAATAAACAAAAGCATGCTGTTAGAAGACTTAAAGTTATTGATGCCAGCATTGAAGAACTTGATAATTCAATTGAAAAGACCATTAGAAAGATCAAGAAAACTCATTTCAGAATTGGAAAGTTAAAGGCTGCTCTTCATCCAGAAGGAAAGAAATGCAATAAACAAACTGATTGTAAGATTTGTAGAAAACTTGGTAAAGTTGCCAAATATGGCATTGTTCATCATGAATCAGATTCTATTATCATTAATAGATTAAGAAGTGTTTGTACTAGAATTAACGCTGATAGACAAAAAGAGTGTTATCATCAAGCTATGAATATGGCTATGAAAGCTCTTCATACTTTTGATCCATCAAAATTCGTTGTTAGTGAAGTGTGTTCTTCTCTTGGAAAATGTTAATCCAAATTTTTTTAACATTTATTTTTTTAATATAATTGTTTTTCCTATACTAGAATAGCAAATTTTGTTTATTATATCATAAATCCTTGAAAAAAAAACCAACTACGGTATAAATGCTCAAGAGGATATATGAGAATGATAAAACAAAAATAAAATGTATAAGAGTCATAAAGAAAAAGTGATTTAAAAAGAAAAATAAGAAAGAAGAAATAAATAAGAAATATTTGTGTAGATGTAATGATACAAGGATAGTACCAATAAGTAATATAGAATATTAACAAAAAATGAAGTTAAAGTGAAAACAAGAAAATAATAAATAAATTGAAAAAGAAGGATACGAAGAAGTAAAAAAGGGTCAATAGTAGATTATCAACAACATGAATTTTATGAATATTGAGAAATGTTTGTTTGAGTTTCTTTAATACATTCTAATTCTATCACAGAATTCATTTAAAATATGTTTTGTTTATAATATTATTCTAATGTGTTGTTAGAAGTTACTGTATAAAATCCTCATTCTTTCATGTTTTTAATAAAAGTGTTTGTGATTTGTTGTTGAAGTATATTATAATTTTATATCTGTAATATTCTTATTGATTCATTGTGTATTGTTTTATTGTTAATATTATTAGTTATTTCCACATATTATTTGTTTGTTTTAATTTCTATTTAATTCATTATAATTTCAATTAGGTTCTTTCATTATATTTTCATTTACTTGCATATTACATTTATTAAATCATGAAAATTATTCTTCTTATAAAACCTTTCTTCATTCTTTTCATTATTCCACTTAAATACTCTTTTATTACTTCTCTCTTTTCTTTTATTTCTTATTTGTTTATTTGTTCTTTATTTTGATACTTTTCATATCTCAATTTGTACTTTAATATGAATTCATATTGAAATATTTATGAAGAAAAAATGAATTAACCAAATAATTCATGGTATTATTAAAGTAATTATTATGATAATACTTATCTATATAAATATTAAAGTACTAATATTTTATGGTAAAAGTTAAAGTAATTTTGACCAAATAAATAATACCCATTCTCGTCATTCTTCCTTTTATCTTTCTTTGTTTATTTCTCTTTCTTTTCTTATTTACTGGGTTTTTTCATTTTACATTCTCTGTTATGAACTCTTTTTTTTTATGTTTTATGAAAATATAATAAAAAAAAAAAGAATATTTTAAATTAATAGTATTTTTCTTATTTAAACAATTAACTGATAAACCATTTTTGTTATGAATAAAGTGGGTGAACCACAACTAATTTTGGATGCCGTTAACCATATGAAACAACTCATGAATGACAAGATTCTTCCTGGAATCGCCCTTTGTGCTGTTGATACCTTAAATTTTGTTCTTGATAATACAAAAGGTTTGGTTAAACACATTCTTTAAAAAAAAAATATAATTATTTGTAGCTACTGTACATCATGAACTTAGTGATGAACTAAGAGGAACAATAACTCATTTGATCAAAGCGTATCCATCATCATTAACTCTAAAATGTAGTTGTGATTTATATATGCATTTTATCAACCAAACAACGTTAGCAAATGATTTTTCTGTAGTTCTTTCAAATATAAGACATAGTGGCAGAGTTCTTCAAAATAGACTTCACCAATGCAGAGATAAAATTGTTGATAATTGTGCATCATTTATTCGTCCATCCATAACAATTTTAACCCATGGACTTTCAATGGTAGTTTGTGGGATTCTGTTATCTCATAAAGACACTCAATTCAAATTGATTGTTACTGAAGGAAGACCATATAATTATGGAGAAGAAGTTATAAACTACTTAAAAGAGAATGGTGCTAAATTTGAGATTGAATTAATTTGTGACACTGCTGTTGCATATAAAATGAAAGAAGTTGATTTTGTATTAATTGGAAGTCAAGTACTAGTAAAAACAGGAGGTTCTGTTAATTCTGTTGGAACATATAATATTGCTATTATTGCTAAGCATTTTAATGTGCCTGTTTATGTTGCTGTAGAATGTTTTAAGTTTAGTGACAGTTATCCAATAGAACAAGAAGATGTTAATCTTACATTAATAGATAATCCTACAAAAAAAATTCTTTATGACTACACCCCACCAGAAATGATTTCTCTTATTTTTAGTGATCTTTCTGTATTTACACCTTCTGCAGTAGCTGATGAACTGATTAAATTATATGGTGGATAATACCTTTTATTTAATTAATTTTTTTTAAAATAAAGGTGTTGTGTTATTTTATTTATTAAAAATAAAACAAAAAATTCAAAACAATCATGTTTTTAATCTAAAAACCATTCCTCTATTCATTCTGATTAATACCTCATATTGAGAAGTTCAGATGGAACTTCTTGATGTGCTCCTTTTAAGACCGAGATTAAATCTTTGGCTAACCTTGCATCCGCATAAGTAAATAATGAAATAGCCTCTCCTTCAACACTTCTTCCCATTCTTCCAGTTCTACCAATTCTATGAATATAATTTTCTATGTCACTTGGCATTTCATAATTAATAACTATCTCTATATTTCTAATATCTAATCCTCTTGACGCTAGATCTGTTGCAATCAAATAGTTGACAGCTCCACTCTTAAAATCAGAAAGTGCTCTGTCTCTTTCTGCTTGTGCCTTATCTCCATGCATACAAGCAACTCTATATCGTTGATCACGTAATTTATAACACAAATTATCAGCACTTCGTTTTGTTTTTACAAATATTAGTACTTTCTTTTCTGATCCAATTCGTTTAACAATTTCATTCATTTTAGAGTCTCTATCTCGTTCTTGACATACTTCTACAATTTGTTTAACAGACTCATTTGCATGAAGATCTGGATTTCCAATATTAATTTGTAACGGATGAAACATAAACCCAAGGGCAAATTGTTGAATAGCCTGGGGCCATGTAGCTGTCCACATAACTGTTTGTCTATCAGGACGAATTTGACCAATAATATCTTGAACTTGAACTTCAAATCCCATCTCTAACATTCTGTCAGCTTCATCAAGAATTAAGAATGTACACCTTGAAAGATTAGTAACTCCTCGTTTAATAAAATCAATTAATCTACCTGGTGTAGCAACACAAATATCACAACCTGATTGAAAATCTTTCATTTGACAAGATTGAGGTACTCCTCCAAAACATCGTACTGTTTTGATTGAAGTTCCTTTTGTAAATTTAATTGCTTCATCTGCAATTTGACAAACTAATTCACGAGTAGGTGCTAAAATTAATACTCTTGGTCCTTCTCTATACTGTGCTAGTGGTGTATCTAATATATGTATAATTGCTGGAATTAAAAATGAAATTGTTTTACCTGATCCAGTCTCTGCAATACCAACTACATCTTTCCCTTGAAGAACAATTGGCCATCCAATTGCTTGGATTGGTGTTGGTTTAATGTAGTTTTGTTCTTTTATTACATCAAGAATAGATTGTGGAAAATTACATTCTTCAAAAGTTAAAAGAGCTTTTATAGATTCACATCCATTAACTTGAATCTCATTTTCTTGTAAATATCGTGACACTTCTTCTATATTTCTGTTTAACGTAATTGGAGATTCAACATAAAAATCTTTTTTAAATGGTGGAAGAGTATTAATATCATAATTGACAGGTTGTAGTTGTTTAGTAGATATACTTTCATATTTATTAACAACATTTCCACTTGAACGATAACTTCTACCATGATCATTTCTTCTACTATAATCATCTCTTCTTTTATAATCGTCCCTTCTATCGTAGTTATCTCTTCTATCGTAATCGTCTCTTCTATCATAGTCATCCCTTCTCTTATAATCATCTCTTCTACTATAATCATCATTTCGTTTATAGTCCTCATATCTGTGTGAGTGTTCTCTACTTCTTGACCTACTTCTATCAGTGTATCTATGTGAATTTGATCGACTTCTTCCACTCATGTAAAGGGTTTTGATGTATGAAGTTCTTTTTCTTTTTTTTTAATTCTTTTTATTATTTTTTTTTTAGTATTTTCTATTTAGGTTTTTATGCACCTTCTTTATTTGCTTAATTTGACTTAAAGTTTTATTTGCATTTAAAAAATTTAATGTAGTTTTGACCTTCTTGTTACAGTACTCTTCAATCTGATAAGGTAATAAGAAAAATTTTTATTTAATGTAATATGTGATTGAGTCATTAAATGAAGATAAATCATTTATTTTCTTTAATTATTAAATAGAACAAATTTCTTAAAAGCTTAAACTATTGAATTTTCATTTTATTTATTAAAATTTCAAAAAAATTAAATAAAAAAAATTAAAGAAAAAGTTTAACAAGAGAACTAAAATTTTTTATAATAAAATATTTAATTCATTTAATATGGAGTTTATTTCATTACCAGAATCTATCAAACAAAAAATTTACCAAAATTTATTACCTTGTGATCTTATCCAATTAGGAGCAACATGCCAAACACTTCATAACTCTATTTATAACGATGATCTCTTATGTCAATTATCACTTATAGATCACTACAATGAGTACGTTATTGGAGAGAGATCAGAAAAGTTATTTAAATTTGAAACTTTTGAGCAAACCTCTGGTTCTGATTGTTTAAATATTATTTATCCTAATCTTGTTAAAAATTATGTAAATGAACAAAAAACTCATTTTTGTCCTTTAAACTCATTTATTCCGCATATCCCGAATGATATTATTCAAGTTAGTTTAATTTTTACATTAGGACTTTATTATATCCCATACATTTATCCTCTTGTTGTATTTAGTCCATTATGTATTTTAGCAGGGTATTTTAGAAATATTAAAAATCAAATACAACCTACAATAAATAGTTTATGTCATTCAGATAAGATAATAAAAAAGCGTTTGTTCTATAGTTTTATTATTCACATTGAAGTTATCCTTCCATTCTTTTTTCTTCCAATTCTTCTTCCACTAGTATTTGTTTATCCAATATTGCTTCTTGCACCTTTAGGATTATTTGCATTTAATTTCTTTTTAAAACAAAAGTTGGTGCCTGTCCTTATTGGCTATACATTGTCAATTATCCCAACTCTTATTATATATTTCTTTAAACCTAATCCAGAAATTCTTGTGACTTTGTTACTACCTGCTGTTATAGTATTCCTCATATCAATAAACTCTAAGCATATACAAAAGAAAATTATTCACTCTGAATTTGGTAAGCGTTGTATAATTGGATTATTTATTGGTGGAGTTATTGGTATTATTTATGCAATGACGACCATCAAGATAATTACAGAAGTTGTTATCGGTTTAATACTCATTGGCACTTTTGTTTTATACAGAAGGTCAAAAGAATAAATGAGTTTTTTCAAGTCAAAAGTTTTTTAATTTCTTTTTAATTAGAATGATAACCAAATACTTTAAATTATAAACAACTTTGAGCGATAACTTGATTAATATCATCATCATTTTTAAGAAGAATCTCTTCAAGTTCTTTTTTCATCCTTTCTTTTTCCTCAAAAGAAGTTGGTAAAACTGATGGTTTTTTAAGATGAAATTCTTCAATAAAATATTGATCAATAGAACAATAACTATTCATTAACTATTTTTTAAGTTCAAGTCTTAAAATAAAAGTAAATAGTAAAAAAATCTGTAATTACTTTTTTCTTTTTTAAAGTCTGCTTTCAATATATTCAACAAGTTTAGAAACACCTGGAACAAGGAAAGCATCACCAGACTCACATCTAAATACTGCCATAACGATAAGGAATATGTAAAACAAGAAGAAAATAATAGCATAGATAACGAAGATAGTATAGAAGAACCAGTTGTTAATAAACATTAATAACAATAAAATGAGAAGAACACTATCTAATATAATGTGCCAAAATGCACTATGACATGCAGTAAGTCTAATATATTGATTTTTCTTTTCCATAAAGAATACAATAAGAGCACCAATAAAACCAAATGCAGTTGAAATAACTGCTAAAACTTTAAGACTACAACTCATACTTTTGTCTTGTGGTTCTGGAGCAACATAACCATCATCAAATGGATTAGAGTCTTCAACAAGAGTCATTAAATTTTAATATTTCTAAGTTCTTATTATTTCATTTTAAATCTTTGTTTTTAGTTATTTTATTAATTTTTAAATTATTTTTTTAATTCTTATTATTTCTTTTAAAATCTAAAAACCGGATCTATTTGACTTTCAATCGTTTTTTTACCAAAAAAAGATTTTTATTTCTTTTTAAATTTTTGTTATTTAATATTTTTATTAAATTTATTGAACAAAATTTAATTGAAAAATCAAATAGATTTTTGATGTTATCAATTTGTATCTATTAAAAATATCTTTTTTTCTTATTGAAAGAGTAAAATTAATTAGTATAAACTGAATATTTCAATTAAGTTGTTTTAAAATCCTTCTTCTTCTTCATGAACTTCCTCTTCATGTACTTCTTCTTCGTGAACTTCTTCCTCATGAACTTCTTCTTGTGGTTGTTCAGTTGGAACAGCCTCCTCACGACGTTCACCAGAATCACCAAAAACAACACTATGTGGTTTTCCTCCAGCTCCCTTTTGAACTGTTCCAATATTCTCAGCTTCTTTTTTTGGTGCATTTAAAGCTTGTTTAATTGCAATTGAATCAGTAACAGCAGTAGCTGTAGCTTTTGGAACATGATTTTTACAGTATACAGCTTGAGTTCCTTGATCGAAAAAGAAATTCTTAAGTGTTAAATGAAGACCACATTCTTTACATTTGAAACATGCATTATGATAATCTTTACCACCAGCAGTAATTCTTTCTAATGGGTATGCACTTTTACCACAAGCAAAACACTTCTTAGCAGACATTTAATCTGTTTCTTTCATATCTCTGAACGATCTTTATATACAATTTGCTTACGTGTACACGCGTTTTTTTATATTTTTCTAACTCTTTGTTTTTCCTTCTGATATAACTTCCCGATATTTTAGTTATCTTTGTTCCTTTCTTAAATTATTTGTTTGATTATGCTCTTTTTTTGGCAAATCTTTTTTTGAAGTTTTGAATATCTAGTTTAACTAGATCAACTCTTTTGTTATTTCATCCCTTTTTTCCGAGATTTTGTTTCATAATTCTTATTTTTAGTTAGTTCCGTTATTTTTTCGTTGAAGAACTAAAAAAAACTCTTCTTAGTGATTACTTGGTTTTATGGAAAGTATTATTATAAAATATCTCCATTTGAAGGACGTATGTAATTTAATTCTTGTTAATAAAAAATGGAAAGATATTATTTCTAATATTACCACTAACCCCAATAATGACGAGTTAAAGAAAGAACTCAAAATCTTTCCAAAAGTCGAAGAAATTCATGGCGAAATCGAAGAAATAGAAGAACTAAAAGATTTAGTAAAAAGGAGTAAAGCATTTTATATTAAATATAAAAGTTGTTATTTAACTCAATACGATACAGAGTTTGAAATTAGAAACAAAATTAAATTTATTGAATCTACTACAAATTGCCTTTCACCTTTCAACGGATTATTAGGGATGACTAAATTAGAAGTTATTAAAATACATATTTATTTTGATGAGGTTGATAGTGATGATGATGACATTACAACATTTAAATCATTCTTTTTAAATTTAAAGCAATTAACTTCTTTAAAAAAGGTAATTGTTTATTGTCATTATTATGATGTTTTAACAATAATTTCTATGATTAATCTTTCATGTGAAATTCTTTTATATGTTGATGAATGGTTTTGTTACAATAATGACAAATTAAATAAACATTTGAAATTTAAGCCAAATATTAAAATAATTACTTTTATTAATAAATCATCTTATCCTCTTATTCAATTACCAATAAAAAATACTTATATTATTAATATTATATTCTTTAATCAATATTTTCTTTTAGAGTCTTTCCTTAAATCATATCAACCAATTCATCTACGTATTGATTGTATGAATATTCAAGAATTTAATGATAAATCAATAGATAATCTTAAAAAATCTACAGTTAAAAGTATTCAATTAGATAATATTAGAAAGATTCCTAAAATATTACAAAATACTTCTATCACAATTTCTCTATCACAAATTTAATATTTATTTTTTTAATTTTTCTCTAAATTAAAAAATAAATGATAAATAGAAAAGAGCAATTAAATTTGAACAGAAAAGAACGAGAATACTTTTTATCACATAACGGTACAACAACCATTTTTTGATTTTTCAGGAATTGGACTAAATTTTTGAGTCATACAACTAAAGAGTTTATCCATAACTTCTTCTACTCCTACCCCTGTTTGAGAAGAAATTTTGAAATATTCCATATTCAATTCTTTGGCTTTTGCTTGTATTGTTTCATCACTAATTTTTTGTTCTAAATCAGCTTTTGTTCCAACTAATATTTTAATTGGTTTTTTAATATCATCTTTTGGCTCATATAAATTAATCTGTTCAACCCAATTCTGAATATCTTTTAGTCCATTTTCATTTGATAAATCAACCATTAATAATACTCCTTGGGAATCGTTGTAATAAAAAGCGGTAATATACGAAATATCTTCCATATCTTGTGTGTCACATAAAACAATATCATATTGTTTATCTTTTAAAGTAATATGTTTTACTAAACTATCAAATGATTCTTTCATATCTTCAGCATGACAATACTTTTTAACAAATGTTGTTTTACCAATGCCGTAATTCCCTACAGTAATTACCTTATATTTGATTGTTTTGTCTTTGTTATTCGACGACATGGGCAATTTAATAGTTCTCCCTTTTATTTTTTATTTAATTTTTCTAACTGAAAGGGTTTTTTCTTTTTTTTTTGTCTTCATAAATAATAGTTCTTCTTGCTTTTTCTATTTTTATTTTTTTTTAAAAACATTTTTTTGTTTTATTTCTTATAAACTATCTTTTTTGTTCTTATTAATCTTAAAATGACGTGTTTCCAAACAATGATATTTACTTCAAAAAATTATATTTTATTATTTCTAAAACAAAAAAATTCTTCTTTTAATAACATAATTAAATAACAAAATTTTATGCATTCATAAAAATCAATTTATGCGGAAGCTTTTATTTCGAACATTCAAGACGAAGAGTTTCTCCATTGTTAATTAATAACATAAGATCGCAACAACCAATAAGAACTTTATGTTCTGTCTCTCTTCTTAAATAGCATTTAGCTGATGGATCGATATCAAATATTTCTTTTAATGAATCAACTACCTCTTGAGCAGTCATTCCTGGAGTAATATCCATAGACTCAGACTTTCTGGAATATTTAACTGTTAATGTCTTACAACCAGCTGAACAAATAGCCAAAGGAGCAACCATAACAACATTCTCTTTTTCAGTCTTTGGATCAATGCGTGGGCGTTTACCTCCACCAGGAATATTATTTATTTTTGGCTTTAGGGTAATTCCTTTTGCAGCACAAAAATATTTGCAACACTTCAAATGCCTTCTTAAATTTTCTGGTTTAGCTCTAATCCTAAATAATTTATTATCTCCTCCTTTGTCACTTTCAGCCTTACAATACTTACAAAAAGCATAATCACGTCCATTAATTTTCCTTGGAATCTTTTCAAAATGTTCCATTATATCTCCCTTTAAAGGAACAATTTCATTAAATTGTGCGGTCTCAATTACTGGGGCTTCATTTGCTTCAGTGCTTTCAGAAAGTTGTTGTGATGTTTCACTCTCGCTCATCTTCTTTTCAAGATGATTTAGGACATTTTCTTTCTTCTCTATTCCCTGTCTTTTTATAATCTCGATAAAACTTAAAAATTCAAAGTAAGAGTCGAGAAGTATTATATTCTTATTATATTTTTCTATTTTTTTTTGTTAGATTGTTTATATTTCTTTTAAACATTAACTAAAACAATAACAAAATATTATTTATTATTAATAAATAAAATCAGATAGATTGTCGAGTTTTCACCAGGATTCAGACGAAACACGGAATCAAATCATCATCTTATCTTTAAGTTTAAAAGTTGTTTTAATAAAATTATTATTAACAGTATATTTTATTAAGGTTTTAGTATAATAATTAATATTTTATAATTTTTTTATAATTTATAAAATGGTTATAAATTATAATAAAAAGAAAAAGAAGTATTGAGATAAAATTGTTATATTTTCTTTTAAAGTGATAAATATTCTATCACTAATTAGTCTAATATTATAAAGATAAAGTAGTGTTAAAAAGTAAAGTATTATTAAGTATAACTTATTATGAAAAGATAATTATTGTTATGTAAAAATAAAAAAGAAAATAATATTCTATTAAATAATTTAAGTGTTAAAAGAGTAGGATACCTAGTTTTTGGTTATTGTTTCACAAGTTTCTTTTGTAAAGTATTTTGTAAATATTAATTTTATTCAATTAATTGCATTTTAGTGTTTGTTATGAATATTGACTATTTATAATTAATCTATTCAGGTATTTTTTATTGAATAACAATCAAAGAAAAATTTGTATTAGAATAAAATTATTAATTATATTTTTCTTACTTATATGTTATAAAGATAATTTATAATTGATAAAAAACATGTTTATTCATTCATTCATTAATTATTGTGTAAATTTTTTATAAATAATTTTTTAATTAATAAAAAGTTGTTATTTAATTATAATAGAATAAGTTTCTATTATTTCTTATTCTTGACAAACTCATCACATCCTTCTCTGCATTTATTAATTACTAAAAAATAAATAAAACCAATAAGAATAACTGAGTAGTTTATTATTTTATAATTAACTCTCTCAACCATAAAAATTTACTTCTTCTTTAGTTCCAATCACAACAACACATAAACTCTAGTGGATGATCTCTTATTTGAGTACAACAAAGAAACTTAAAAAATGTCTCGATTCGTGGGTATCTCCAAAATGAAATATATGAATTATCTACAACATAATAACAACATGAACATGCCCCTTCCGTGCATTGTGTTGGTAAAAGAGCATAAAATTCTCCAACTACAATTATAAGTAATAATAAAATTTCAACAGGAATAAGAGTTAACGACCAATACCAATGAACAATATTATCTAATTTCAATCCAATAAAGAGTAAAATCAAAATAAAATACCAAAAGATTAACGTATAATGGGTACATAAACAACATTCACAAATATCTTCTATTCCACTAGTAAACTCTTCTAATTCAATGTCATAACATCCAAAAATTATTTTTCTACATCTACCTTCAGGAAATGAACAACAGGTACCACAAGTTATTACACATGACTCACATAAGATAGTCACTATCGCAATATGGAATGGTATCAAATAACAACTATAATACCCTTTAATTACCTCACCACCTCTAAGAAGACACAAGAATAAAGATACGAATATTAGAAAAATATGAGGAATAACTCGAACTAACCACCAACATTCGAACCTTGGTGGAGACCATGCCCACGGCAATAAGTTGCAACTAAAACACCCACAAAATGAAAAACAAAAAAAGTATATTGTTAATGGAATAAGGAGGACAAAACCATCTATGTACTTTGTAAAATAAAGACTAAATAGTATTAAAGTTGACAATAAAACAAAAGGAATAAAATGAAGGAACGACCTTTTAGAACTATAGTAATATAATTGACGAGTATAAGAGAATAAACCATTATATATTTTAATATCTCTATTATTTTTACTCATATGCTCTATAAAGTTATTGTCTTTAGTTAATACTCCACAACAAGAATAAATCATTGGGGTAATTACTTGAAACACAATTAATAAAATAATATCAACTAAAATTGGTGTAGTACTTATAAATCCATCCAATGTTAATCCTCCTAATAATAAAAACAAAAAGAGTAGAATAATTGAGATAATGTCAGTAAACCAATTTTGTAAACATCTTCTTCCAATTAATCCACACCTTACTCTTGTTTGAAGACTGTAACTTTTTTCTAGTTCTTGTGTAAATTCTTTTTCAATAACTTCACTCATTTTAACAACCTTGTAGTTTTTTATTGTTTCACCAATAGTTGAAACTGATTGTGGTGATTGGGTAACTATTTTTAATAAATTTAAATCATTTTGTTTAGTGTATAATTGTTTACAAGTAGAAGTCATATGGATAAATGAGGGTAAGTCTAAATGAATGAAAATTGTATCAATAATATCATCAGGTAAGTCTGTAAATGAAATAGAAACATTGTCATGAACATTTAATTGGTCTTTTTGAATGAGAAGGGGTAATTTGCTTTCAATTGTTTTAAGTGGTTCAGACATGGTACCACTAATATAAGAAGTTTTAAATTAAAATAAAAAACACAAAAATTTTAAAAAAAGACATAATGAATTGTTTTTATTCAAGTGCATGTTGTGGTGTTGTTGAACCATTTTGTTCTTTTAACGCTTCAAGATAATTTAAGATATTTTGAACAAATTGGACAGCTTTTTGTGACATAACTAACCCCTCCATTGGATCAGTACTTTCTGGTTCATATAAATTAGGTGCTATAACAATAGCAAGATTTTGGATTGTCATTTTATTTGTTTCTCTGTTTTTAGAAACTTCAATCATAAGATCAAATAACCAAGTCAATAATGCACGTGATTTTTCATTTAATGATTCAAAAGCTTTATAACTCTCAGATGGTTCAGTAGAATAAAAGATTTGATCACATGAAAGTACATTTAAAATAGGTCTTGGTAATTCACGGAACCATAATTTAATTAAATTAGATATATCATCAACAGTTGCATTCATCATATCTTCAGTAATAATACCATTTGATTTATTTAATCGTTCTTTTAAACTTTTTACCATTCCTTGTTCTCCAGCAAGTCTAAAAACTCCTTCTGAAGTAAAACCTCCTTTTTCTCTGAATGCAATATCCAAAGTAATAATAATTTGTGGAAGAATTAAGTCTCGAGTTGGATGTTTAAACCATTCTAATGATTCAGGATCAACACCAAATACACCAGACTCAGACCTTAATCTCACATTAAGGAAAATTTGTCCTTGAGTTTCAGCGGATAAATTGACTCTAAAATTTTTATTAATTTTTTGTCTAAGAATTAAGCTTGCTTTAATTTTCTTTTTACTTTTTGAAGCTAAACTTCCTTTTTCTGGAGTAAATTTTAACTGGAAATCTTTCTCAAATATTTGTTCTAACTTGAAATTGATTTTAAAATTTTGTAAATTAGTAATAATAATTTCATCTTTATATTTCTTATTTACTTCTAGTACAACATCTCCAAATAATAGAGTGTCTTTATTTACATGAAGTGCATCACTTAGAAGAACACTCTGCCTAACATTTCCAGTTGGTTTTTGAATTTCATTTCCCATGTTCTTTTGAAATCTTTTTTAAAGTTCCATTGTTTAAAAATAACTCAATGGTAAAGGGTTTGATATTCCTATTTTTGATTATTTCTTAGTTTTACTTAAAAAATATCATTCGATACTCCAAGTAACTAATAACAGAACGAGTATTAAGAAGATAAGTTCGTAGTATTATTTCTCTTTTGTAAAGGATTCTTGAATTAGAATTTATATATTTTTGTAAAATGACTTTATTTTTTGATGATACAAAAACAAAAAAAAACAAATAAATAATAATTTATCGATAACGTTTTTAAATAGCTTATGTCAGAGATTATTCATGGATGTTTTAAAGAAACAACAAGAGGCTTTTTATTTAGTTTTTGTAGTAGAACAAATAAAATCTGATTTAAGTTGGTACCATCTTTGTAAATGAGATTAATAGGATATGACGTACTTGGAATATTTGAAGTTATTTGTTTTTGTTTTTTTGAGAGAGTGTTGGTACATTTTCTAGATAAAATTAATGACCTATAAGTAATGAATAAAAAGAAGACATAAGTAATGATAAGAAATATATAAAACTTGGTTTGTATTTTTTCATTTATTTTTAATTTTCATGACATGAATTTTTTAATATAACTAGTTCTTTATTTAACTGTTGATTTTCGAGTATTTAACTATCATTTTCTTTCTCAAATATTAACTGCTCATTTATGGTCTTAGTTTCTTCAAAAGATAAACTAATATCTTTTTTAATTTCAGTTAATAATTTATTAACATATTTTGTGTTTCACATTTAATAATTATATAAGTTGAACAAAATTTTTTTTGTAATTCATCTGTTATATTCTTTAAACACCTCAAATTTTAATTCAACTCTCTAAATTTTCATTTTTCTGTTTATGTAATGGCTCTTGGTTGTATTTTCTACTGTTAAATGATTTAATGATAAATCTGCAACTTTTTTAGTTAAAATAATAAATGGTTTGTTTGATTCATCAATAAATTCTTCTTCATTATATTAATTAGATTAAGTAATACTAGATTCAACAAATGTATATCATCTCCACTATTAATAAACTAACTGAATTACTTTTTACATTTTCTGTTTCTACAATATCATCGACTAATTTATTTAATAAACTTATTCTATATGCTACAAACTTATTGATAGAACAATAATCCTCTTTTCTGTGCCATGAAGTTTGATGTATTTACACTAAATTAGATGAAGAATAGAAATTATATGAAGTATTTTTTTTTTTGATTAGGTAATGTAAACTCTCCTAAAACACACCAATAAATCTTATGTATTGAAAAACTTAATGTTAAATTCTGTAATTGGTTACTAAATAATTCAAAAATATCAATATAACTTAGTGTAATTGAATTGTTTGACATAGCCCAACAACAAAATGAATATTGTCTTGACATGACGAAAGACAATATTCATCTTTATCACTATTCAACAATTTTTACTTCCCTTCATTATTATTAACAAATATTTGCTATTTAAAACAAAAATAAACACATGCCTTATCATTTATAACATGTATTTTTGCATCACAACCACTGAGGTGTTTTTCTATTGGTTAATTGATCATTCTTAGACTAAGAATTATTAATGCACAGATATTGACTTTCATTTGTTTCTTTTAAGCTACAGAAATAAAATATCATTTCTGTACTTAAAAAAATATCTAAGAAATGTTATATAACATTGGAAATAATTATCATAATGTAACCAACATTTAATTTTATTGTGACTATTTTATAGATTCTTTAATGGGGATTTACGAAATTATATTATAACGAAATTTATTCTATTTAGTAATAACTCTCTCTTGTCAACTTTTGTACTAATCCATTTTTACAAGGTTTTGTGTTGAGAGTTTTGATAAATTACTGAAAAATGTTACATTTATTTTTTTATATGACAATAACTAATATGCAACTGCTTACTTTTTATAAAAGATAATTCTTATTTCAGTCATTTGTCTTAATTGTAGTTAACAAAAATAAAAGAGACTTATGAATAGATTACTAAAAATATCAAATTGTGCTGACACTAGTATAACTAAGTAAATCGTTCATGAGAAAATTGACCAAATAAGTCATTAATAATTACAATAAACGTTGGTCTGTATAATCATAACTCGCATTATTTTTACTGATATGTTAATTTTCTTCTTCAATATCTATACACGTTTATTTTTAAATTTTATTAATATATTGTTCTTATTTTTCTTCTCTACACCATATTTCCTCCTTTTAAATAATTCCTTTTCTTTATATTATTTCCTCTATTTAAATAATTCTAAAACTTTAAAGAAAAAGACTTTCAAGTTTTTATTTAATGTTAAACATAAAAAACTAAAGTATTTGTTTATTTAACAGGATTCTGAATGAAAAGGCATTGCTGTTATAGATAAGAATAAATTAATTCAAATAAATAAAGTAAAAATTATGTTAAATTTTATAAATTAATACTTACTTTTAAAACTATTGGTCATTTTTAACTGGTTTCAAAATATCTTCCTCTTTTTTTAATGTCTTAAAGGATAGAATTAACTAAACACTTACAGAGTATTACTAGAAATTTACCTACACAAAAAATTAATATTAAATCTTTTTTTATAACAATGAGATAATGAATTAAAACAATAAACTGAAATAAAAATCTTTCATATTATTACAGATCTTAAATAAATACTAAATACTGGATTTAGTGAGTAAACTTGTTTAGTCTATAATATGATTTATTTAATAAAAAGTTTTGATTAATTTTATAACAAACACTTTAAATAATAACTAATATACAAATTTATAGTATAATAAAGTAAATATCTATATATTTATAACAAAAAAAACAGAAAATAAATAGTAAAGAATTTTACTTTTTATGATTTAATAATAAAACACCTTTTATTAAACAATCTACAGGAGTTCTATTCCAGTAAACTGAATATTTTTATAACTA
>NW_001853824.1:84646-94431 GCF_000209125.1 Entamoeba dispar SAW760
AACTCTTTACTAGCTGATGTTTCAATATTAAAAGTAAATTAAATCAATTATAGAATTAGATAAAGTCAAATCAGGAATACAACTTTAAAAAGAATAAATTCCATACTATTTTTATTATTATGCCTCATTAAATTTTCAAGGTTAAAAATTTAGAGTTTTTATAAACTAAGGAAAATAGCAAAAGAATAAAAGAAATTACAATTGTATGCAATGATTATTTTATTGAAATAAAATTAATTAGAATACTCTTCTATCTATTTAGAAAAGAATTAACATTAAATTAATTTAATTTTTACCTATTTAATTCTAAGAAGATTAAAGCTTTTGTTATTTACGTTATTATCCATAATAAATTAAGAAACAAAGTATACTTCAAATATATGTTTTATTTTTTTTTTTTTACAATAATTTGTTATTGTGATATTTTTTTTTAAAAAGGTAATTGTTTTAATTTATTTTTATTAACTTCATTGTCACTCTTTTCTTGGAGAAAACTACCTAACGAAAGACCCTGAAATTTCTTTTAAATTTTTTTTTTCATTCAATAGAGTTTTTTTCTATCACAACCAAACCTAGGATACAACTTTGAAACCAATCAGATGTCAGTTCCGCCCCAAACCCTCCAGAAGAATTCTGGTCCTTTCTATTCTCATATTTCCTTCCCTCGTACAAACATTATGCCACAATATTTACATCAAGTACGTTCTGAGAAACAAATTTTATCACATTTTTTATTTACGAACAAAATAGCAGATTATGCGACTTTAAAGGTATTATTATTACAACCTTCTTCTCCATTGTTAAGTGCTTATATAAATTCTGTTTGTTTTTATTTTAAACTTTCTTCTTTCTCAATATTTTAATTTAATAGTTTTTAAAGGATGATGATTCTCAAAAATATTTAGATATTTTACTTCATTATTATGCTTCACACAGTCTTTTACCTAACCTGTTACTTAGTCTTGCTTCATTTGAAATTAAATCAACAAATCTGTGCAACCCACTTTTTAGAGGAAATACGTTGTTTTCAAGAATTTATTCTTTGTATTTAACTCAATATTGTTCTTTTTTCCTTACGGAAACTTCTAAGGCACTGTTAAATTTCCTCTCAGCAATTCATTATGATGATAAAACGAACAATCAAGAAGATGTTTCAGTTATTATTACTACTTACTTCTCTCTAATTTCAGATTCTTTTAAGTATATTCCACAAGAACTTCTCTGGGTTCTTCATTGTATTTACCAGAAAGTACTTATCTCTCGTAGTAAAACAGATGCAATGATTAGTATAAACACACTATTCTTTTTGCGATACTTGTTCATTCCATTTAAAGAAACACCGTCATTGTTTAAAATAATTCAATCACAAATATCATCAATTTTTCTTCACTTACAAACCGTTGAGCACAACGAACAAACAAAACCAATTGTTGATTTGATTGACTGTATTTTAAATAAAATTTATTGTATCACCTCACCTCATTCCACTCATCCTAAAATGTTTGATAGTTCATCAGATGATGACTTATTATTTATACTTCGTTCAAATAAAGATTTAATTTTGAGTAATTATGAAGGTGATCCTTGTGATCTTTCTTCATTATTCTCACAATATGAGACACCTATTGTACCAATACATTTTCATTGGAACAAATGATATAATTTAATTTAATGTATTTTGTTATTTATTGTTTCATATTTCTTCTTTATGAAAAAATTAAAACTTTAAACAAAAACTCATCAATGAAAGCTGGATTTGAAGGTGCACCACTTTCTTTAATCATTTCTATTTCTACATTCACACTATCGCTTATCTCTTATTTTGGATTTATTGGGAAAGATACATTAATATTTAATGAAGAATGGTATAAGCATCCTTGGAGTATTATCACTAGTTTTTTTTGCCATTCTTCTATCAGTCAAATAATATACTCTTTACTGTTAGTTTATACTTTTAGAACTCTTGAACGAAGATGGTCAACACGAATATTCCTTCAACGACATATTCTTATAAATGTTGTAAGTCTCTTATTATCAGTATTTATTTTTCGCTTCACCCATAAATTTTATTCATTACAAACAAGTCATACAGTGTTTATTATTTATTACTATTTAGAAGTATTACCATTAATTAAATTAAAAATTTTTATGTTAGAAACTTCAGATAATTTCTTTGTATATTTTTCATATGTTATGGTTTGTTTTATTTTGTTTAATTAAAAGAAATTAAATTGTATTAACCAACTAAGATGTTATTTAATAATTTTAAAGATGGGATATTTTTTACTTTAATAGGATTAATTGTTGCACTTGTCTCTCTTTATCCACCAATTTATTCAATTTTTCCATCACTTCCTGATTCAATTAGTTCTATGGTTGATTCTTTCTTTGATTATGTAGATAAAATTCAAACACCATTTACATTCATTCAGAATAATAAACCTCAACGCCGTCAAATAGAAGGTGAATTTATGCAAGCTATGAGAGAAAATATAAACCCAATTAATGAACAACCTTCTCAACAAACTCGAGACCAAAAAATACAAACAATAATGGATTGTGGATTTACTCGAGAACAAGCAACATTTGCACTAAACAACACAAATGGAAATGTAGAAAATGCATTAACTTTCTTATTAGATAATGGAAATTATTAAATTTAAAACATTAATTAATTGTTTGTTTCTTTTTTTAAAAAAAGAATGAACTGAACAGAAAAAATGTATTGAATAAATTAATCACTTCCAATTGGTTTTTTAGGTAATTTTTCTTCAATTGCAACTTCAACTGGTTTAGAACTTTTATCATCTAAATGGTTGAAGGGTTTTTCTGTAGTATCAGAATATCTATATGCATATTGATAGTCTTGGTCATACCTTCTAGGGTATGGTGGATACTGGTATGGTGTTCGTGGATCTATTGTTCTGTCCATTGTTGGAAGAGGACGATCCATAGGAGGTCTTGCATCCATTATATCTAATGAGTCAAGACGAGGTGGTGCTGTTGTATTTATTCTATCTAATTGTGAACGAACATCTAAATAAGTATGAGGTGGTGGATTTGAAATACATTGATTTGGTAATCTAGTGTCCATCATCCTTTGACTGAATGGTTGGAAACAAGATGGCCCCTGTGAATTAACTGATGGAATTGGTTGGTTTGAAGTTATTATCTTTGGGATTTGATTTGGTTGTTGTTCAACTTTAATTTTTTCATCTTCTTCATCTGTGTCATCTTCTTCTTCACCAGCTTTAGCTCCTTTTCTTTTTCTACTAAAACGAGGATAATCAGCATTAGTTAATGGTGTTTGGGTAGGTGTAAATTCAGTAAAACGTAATAATGTTTTTTCTATATCACCAGATGAATAAACAAAGATCTTATTATTAGTGGAATTAAAACAAATTAAAGCAATTTCACAATCACATAATATCGATAGTTCCATCGCTTTTTTTATTAATCCATTTTTTCTTTTAGTGAATGTGGCTTGACGATTTCTATCATTTGCAATTCTTTCAATAGATATTTTATTTCTTCCCATAGCTGTATTTAGACGAACCAATTTTAACCATTTTAGTTCTGTTTTTACCCTTTTTTACTCTTTTTTTAGTTTTTACTATAAATAAATTATATTAAGCTATTTTTATCTTTTTAAACTTCAGAAACGAAGAAATTAAGAAGTTTAAAATAAATTGAAGAAAAATTAAAAATAAAAATTTTTAAAAAGAACTTTTTTTGTTAAAAACTGAAAAATAAAAATAATTTTCAAGATTTTCTTTAGAATGAGTGAATTAAGTGAAACAATTAAAAAAATTGAGCTTAAACAAATTAGTATTGAAATGTTTATTGATAATGAAGAAGATACTGTAAAATCTGTCAGTGATCTTTTTGATTTATTGTCTGATGGACATTCAATTCCCAAAGATTATCATTTGATATATCTTATGATAACAAAAAAGGTCAACCCTTTTATTCATTACTCTAAAAATCTTATAAACCCAATGCAACTTTATGAAAAAGTACAGTTTCAAATGAAAGTATTAATAAGGGTTTATGAAATGATTTGTGTTGCTAAAGGAATTATACAAAATAAACCTGAATATCAAGACGAATTACTTGAAGATTTATTAGAATTTTCTAAATGTATTTATTCTCCTGTTAAATCGTTATTCATTCATCATTTTATGCTAGGTCTTATTGCAGTGTGTGAGAAAAAAACTGATAGATCATTATATAGGTTTATAATTACAAATACATTAGAAGCAACAAAAGCAGTATTGCGTCATGACAATTCTCATAGAAATAAAGTTGAAGATATCATTGAAATGTGTTATCCATTAAAAGAGGTGTATGAGGCATTAATCAGTTGTCAACTTATTTCAACTGAGTCTTTATTAACAGAGATTATTCCATTATTACTTGGTGAAATTGTTGGTGCTTCTCATGATTTTTCAAAACCTATTGTTTTATCTGCTTTAATGGATTCACTTCCACCTACTCTTCTTCTTGAAGGTTTAAATTCTTTTGTTTCTTCAATCCAACAACTAGAAAATGACTCCGCTTTCTCACGACTTGGAGAATTAATAAAAATATTAACGAGAACTTCAGTAAGTGCACCTGATTTTATTCTTTTAGTTAAGGTAATTGCTCGTTATTGTGAATTCATTGAGACAGATGTATTCATTTCTCTTCTCCAATCATTATATCAAGTAGCTAGAATTTCTCAATCACCATTAGAATTCACCTTAAAGGTATTTTCATTAGTTTCTCCAATCCCTACTCCATTAAGTAATACATCAACAACAAATCTATGGAATTTATTAAGACAACCTATTGATTCTATTGAACTTAAATATTTTATTAAAAATGAGAGTTTTAGAACTGCTGTTAAAAAATTACCTGAAGATCGTGCTGTACCTGTTGCAAAGAAGATTTTAGAAAATTATTCTACTAAATTTATTATTGAAAGTGATGAAGAAATGAATAATATGTTAGATGTATGTAGGCAATTGTTTAATAGTACTAGTGAAGATGCAGAAAAAGGATTAAGAATGATTCATATAACATCATTGAAAGATCCTCAAATTTTTAAGAGTATTTTTAATAATTTAACCGAACAAGCAATAGGAATAAAATGGCAGAATGATAAAAATCGTTTAAATTGGTGTATTCCACCATTAGTGTTTGCATTATTAAAGGCTGGAAGAGTACAAGAGTCATTAAGAGATTTTTCAAGTGATTTAATAATTAAATATTGTAACATCTTGAAAGGTATTGATGCAGGTAAAACAGTTAGAATTGGTAGTCAAGCTGCAGTAACTCTTGCTGAATGGAAATCTATGAAGTACAAAGATTTATTGATTATTTGTTGGGAAGCATATGGAGATATTTCTAATTCAATTGAACAAGAAAAGAGTTTATTAGCAATGATTGGAATTGTAAACATTATTAATGTTGGAATAACTGAAGCAATTGATTTAAGAACTAATGTTGAATTAAAGGCAATTGGATTATTAAAAACAGTTCAAAAATGTGAATTATCATGTAAATGTGCATCACTTGCTGGTTGTACATCAAAAATAAGAAATGATAAACACGTCTTTGAATTACTTAAGAATACTGCAAAGATGGGAAGTGACGTAATTCAATCAATAGAGAATATTCATCTCTTTGTATTGATTTTAAATTATTTTATGATTCATTTTACAACAAATAAAGAAATTCCAGTTGAACTTATAAGTAAACTCATTCTTCTTATTAAAAATGTGATTATACAAGAGACTGATCCACAAACCTATGCCTTTTTTATGAATACTTTATTAGAAATCAAAATAAGAAAAGAACTTAGTCCTCGATATCAACAAATTCAATGTTAACACAATTTTTTTGTTTTCGTTATATATCAATTCAATTAGCTTTCTTTTCTTCATGAATTTGATTCATTAAAATTGCATATCAGCAAAGTCTTGGTCTGGTGCCTCTTCGTAAAATGGTTCAGGTGATGGTTTCTTACAACAGAAAATAAACTTACACCCATCTTTTATAAGCATTGGCAATGATAACCAGAATACATAATTTGGAATAACAGCAATTCCTCTTCTCTTAAATAATAAAACATTTACAACAGCTCCAATAATTAAGTATAAACAAATACTACTTAAAAGAATTAACAATAAAATAATTCCTACCACTGGGAAATCATCGTCATCATCATCATCGTCGTCATCATCGTCATGATCATCTGGATGTGGGTGTGTAGAAGATGTCTGCTTAGATTCTATGTATTTACAAACAAGTGAATGGTACATTTTAACTTCAAACTCACAATCACTATCATCATATTTAACATAAAATATTGAATCTTGTACATCTTTAGAACAATAAACTTTCACTTTTGTTTCATAATTTTCTGTAGCACTACAACTAACAGAAGAGCTGTATTTAAATTCAACATAGTCTTTTTTATCTTTTAGGTGTTCACTTGAAGTTAAACCCATTAAATCTATTTTGTCATCTACATCAATTGTTAGAACAGAGTAGTCAGGTGATGGACTAGTTGAATTGACTAGGTAATCATATAATAATCTTCCACATGGATTAACATAGGTAATTATTCCATTGTCTTGGAAAAATGAATAGTCTTCAATTTCTGAATGAATAGAACTAAAATTAAATCCATTTAGCACGCATTCATAAGCTAATGTTGTAAAGGTAATGAATAATAAAATGAGTATTTTCATTTGTCCAAAAAAATATAAGTTATTTAGTTTATTTTCTTTTCCTTTTTTTATTCATGAGTGATTTTGCTAAAATCTTATGACTTTTTTTAAAAAAGAAGAAAACCCTACAATAACCATTCATCAATGACTTCAATTAAAGGACATAATGCACCTATAACTTGTGTCAATTGGAGTCTTACTAATAACTTTTTGTTTTGTTCTGGAGATGAGAAGGGGATATTTAGAATTTGGGATTTCAGAACAATGAAAACAATTAAAGCATTCCAAGCACCAAATAAAAGTTCAATAACATCGTCTCAATTTAATGATGACATCTGTTTTGTTTCAAGTGGAAATGAAATGAATCAGCTGGACTTAAGAGGTGATGGGTTGTTTATTAAAAATTCATTGTTCAAAGATGAAGCTAAAGATGAAATTAATAAAATTAAAGTAGACACCACAAATAATAGGTATGGTTATTGTGATGATTCAGGTAATATTAGTGTTTTTGAATTCAATAGTAATAAGAAAATTGTTGATTTAGTTGGAACACATGAGTCAGTTTGTAATTTATCATCTGAATTTATTAATGAAATAAAAGAAAATAATACTCACGTTCATTTATGTTCTGATTTTGTTTTTGATAAGAAAGAAATGACTTTATACTCTACTGGACTTGATATGACAGTAGTTAAATCGAAATTATGGAATCCATCTCCTAAAACTAAATATATAATGAACAAATGTTCTTTCCCAAAGACTGGAACAAATACTCTTGTTAATCCACCTATGGCATATTCTATTGATATGAATATGAAAGGTGATAGGTTAATGGTTGCTTGTGGTAATGGTATGATTTATTGGTTAACAACTGGTGCATTGAAAATCACTCAAAGTTTTGAAATATCAATGGGAATGATACAACAAGCATCATATTTTAATCATGACCGATTATATTTGATTGCCACTCCAAACCAACTTCAGTGCCGTTCTAGTTGTGGTTTGTTTATTGTATTTTTATTTATAAAAAAGGTTTTTATATTAGTTTGCTTTTAAAAACTTAACAATAGCATATGAAACTGTTTTTGCTCGTAACTTTGTTGGAATTAATGATTTTTCTGCTAACCAAACAACAAAACATATTCTTGTTGCAGATCATTCATGTGATATTCATTTGTTAGAATCTGTAGAAGAACAAGAAGATGATGAATAATTTTTTAATTTATGAATTTTTATAAACTTTTATTTATTGGTATTTGAGTCATTCTATTTATTAATAATTATTGTTAGTTTTTATTAAACTTAAAATAATAAACTAGTTTTTTTTAGTTTTTTAGATTTAAATTTGACTTTCAAAAATGAAAGTTTTTTTTTTATTACTATTTTAAAATATTTATTACGTTCAACTTTTTATTATCTTAAATGGATATGAAATTTATTTCATCATAATTACCTACAATCTTTTCTTCTTCTATTTAATAAAGTATCTAAACAGATTTAAAATAAAAAATTCTTATAAGTATATTTTAAGAAATAAGTGATTAATAAGTATATCATTATTATATTTTACTCATTTTAAAGTTATTTTATACGTTTAGTTTATTAAATGTTTTTTATATTTTGTTGTTATAAAGAAGTTTAAGATGATTGAATATCTAATACATAATTCCTTTAAAGATGATAAAAAGAAATAAAAAACTAATTAAAAAAAAAAAAAGAAAAGATTAATTAAAAATTCTTGTGGTTTGATGGAGACAACAAAATTAACTCATGCTATGAAAATTGTGTTTCCAGAAAAAGTTATTAGTCAAAGTATTGATGGGTATGGGTATAACCTTTATGTCCATGATGAAACAAATTCATTAACATGTTACTCTCTTAAAACAAATACTATTATAGGGCATTTTGCATTACCTCTTAATACATTAAAAATTCGTGTTGCACCTACATCACATCATATTGCTGCTATTTGTGATCAAGTAGCACATATTTATTCATTACCAACAATGCAATATATTGGTTCAGTTGATAATTTGATTGATTTAGTATGGAGCAATGATGGATTTTTCAAAGACCAACAGTTTTTAGTTCTCTGTCATGATGGATTACATTGTTATCAAATAACTTCTCAAAAAGATAATGAAATATTAGAACACATAGCACATAAATCATTAGTTGGAAAACATATATTTGTAAATAATTCATACAGTGATGCTTGTGTTTGTGGAGAAAGAGAAATTTTTACATTTTCACCTTCATTGTCAGATACAACACAGATCACAAAATATCCATTTAAACAAAAATTAACAGATGCATGTTTTTGTAAAAAAGAATTATTTTTATTATGTGGAACAATTTTATCAAGTAGTGATAATACAAGAAAAGTTAGCCTTCCTTTTAGAGGAAGTTCATTTAAGTTAGTGTCTCATTTTCCTTCAATTATTGCATATGATGCGAATAAAATATTTATTATTGAACCAGAAAAGTTAGCTGTTCAAAGTGTTATTGAAACAAAATTCCTTTCAATTCAACAATTAGAAACAAATACAAGACTCTCATTATTAACATTTGTAATTCCAACCACGCTTGGAATTGGTGTTATTTGTAGTGATGAATATACTGCAGAAAATGCATTTCTCAGAGTTTTTGAACTTAAATCTGTGAAGATACATACTAAAAGTTCTGTCCAATCTTATAAACTTGCTCAAATGAGTGAAAATAGTTCTAGAAGTAAAAATAGTGCCCCAGCTTCAGATTATTCTATTTTCATAGGAAAAACAACAGGACTTGTTGAAAGAGAAATTGCAGAAGTGTTCCAGCAAAATTTTGGACCGGTTGTTAAAGTACGTCTTCATACTGGTTATGGTTTTGTTGATTTTGAGAATGCAGCAGCAAGAGAAAAAGCATTATTACATCAAAGTATTAAAGTCAAAAATGACAAAACAGTTACTATATCAAGTGCAGTTCCAAACAACAGTGGTCACAGAAAAAATTAAATAATTTAACTTTTCTATTTGTTGTTAGTGTTTTTTATTTTATAATATTTAATGTACATAAAATACAATTGTA
>NW_001853824.1:94531-99353 GCF_000209125.1 Entamoeba dispar SAW760
AATTTTTCTTTTAGTTTAATAATAACTTTAACTCCCATTTCTTGGAATACAGCAATATTAGAATCTGTCATTAATTGGAATAAATTCATAATTAGTTTAGATGATTTACGAATTGAATTATAACATTCACAACATAATTTTGTAAAGTCTTGATACTGAGTACTTCCTTTACCTCCCATACATTCTACAATTTCTTTACATAACTTCATTGGAGGTGGGAATGGTTTACATTCTTTTCCTAAAATATATCCAAAATCAATATGAAACATTACTCCATTACCTCTTACTAATAGATTATCTAAATGTCTATCCCCTACTCCAAGAAGATAAGTAATAACCGAATTTCCTGCAACACTTCTAATAAAATTATTCATTACTTGTGTAGGAATAGACCCTCCATTCATTTTCATTAAATAATCTCTCAAAGTTCCATCTTTAATAATATCTCCCATTCCATCTGATGGTATAAATTCTACCATTCCATCAACTGGTGATGTTGCAACTACATGATATGGTGTTAATTTTAAATCCATAAGATCTTTCTTCAATAAATTATCCATTAACGCAATCATTTGAACTATTAATTGATCTTGTCTAAGGTCATCTCCATGTTTAACAATAACAATAAACTCTTTATTTTCATAATTAATTTTTCCTTTTGTTTTAGTTTTTTCAGTATCAACAATAAATGGTAATTTTAATGGTGCTTTGTTTGATTTAAATATATGAGATGACTTTGGATTAATACCTTTTACATATACACGTGGATTTAATGGTAAAGCAATAGAACCATCAGCAAATATTTCTTTAACTAATGGTGATTCAATCCATTGTTTTAGTTGCTCTAATTTTTCAGGACGACTTAATGGACTTGCAATAAATTGGAGCTGTAATTTTGTAATTTCTGAAATAAGTTTTATTTGTTTTTCTGTTTCTTTTTTATGTTCAGGATTTCTTTTGTACCCAAACATATCACGAACCCATTTATAGAAAATTATATCCCCATTAGTACAACCACATTCAACAGTAAGGTACCAATAAAACCAATTTCCAAGTACAAAATTTTCTTTACATCGTTCAATCAGATAATCAGTAAGATATCGTTTACCTGGTTTTTCTTGACTTTCAAGTCTTAATGCTTGAACAAAAGAAAATAAATAATTCTCAAACTCTTCATCAGTAGTACTTTTTAATGAATCAACTGCATATGATCTAACATTACTGTCATTAATAGATAATAATCCTAATGCATCTTCTACATCAATCTTTTGCCATATTTTTACAAATTCAATTGCTTCTGCAGCTTCATGAGGATCTTCCCAATCAATGGCTTGTGTTAAGAAAATATTTAAAGCTTTAGGATTTGTTGTAGCTAAATATCTACCATATCTTCTTAGTAAAGCCTTTTGTTCAGCATTTAATACAGTAACAGAAGCAGGCATTCTACTAATAGCTTCTAATTTTTTATATTCCATTATACTAACTGGTTTATTATCGCCCATACCCTTAGCATCAAGAGAAGCAGTTAATTTCATATACATTTTTTCTCCTGCCATTTCGTTACTTTGACCAATAAAATTTAATTCTGTTACTGGACCATCTTCAGTAGTTCTTCCTTGAGTTAGTCCAGTTGGTAATTCTGATGGTACCTTTTCATTTCGTTGTATTTTGACTGGGTGGTCAAATTCTGGAAGAATAACTGATATATAAATAAGACTTCCAGTTCTCTTTTCTTCTTCTTGTCTAAACGCAGGAACAATAGATGCAGTAAATTGATCTAAAAAATCTGTTGTACCAATACCACTCATCATTTTTGTTTGATATTTCTCGGCACGTTCTAATGCATTTTTTTTAGTACTAATTCGTTCTTCTTTTTCATCAAGAATTAATCTTTGAAGACGTTGTCTTTCATACTCTTCTACATCTAAAGAAATACTGCAATTACTTTTTTTACAAGGTTCTACTTTTACACGTTTAGTTCCTTTTCTCAAAACATTACCTTTATCAGAACTAAACAATGGTAATACAGCATCTCCAACTGGAACATACCCTTTTTCAACATGATAACAATACACACGAAATACTACAACCGCATCTTCACTTAGATCTTTGTATTGAATAGGAAATACTATACGGTCATTCCATTCAGCTTTAGAAATATAGTCTCTCGTTGGTGTCCGTTCTTCTTCTATTGCAATGGGAACACCATCACTAATCAAAGTTGCACCAATCCATACTTGATTTGGTTTAGTTTTTGGAAATTCAGGCATTCCAATTTTTGCATAATCAATATCTCCATCCATAGAACTAATACATATTTGTACAAACTCATTAATTTCACCAGTTAAATAAAAAACTTGGTATTGTTCTCCACTAGCCATAAATTATTATAAAAAATATTTATAAGTTCTTTATTTTAATTTTATATATCTTTTTTCTTGAAAAAGAAACTCTTTAATGAATTAAATTACTTTTTTAAACATCAATATTATCTTTTAAATTGAACACTAAATTGCAAATAAAATTTTAAAAATTTAATAAAAAGAATGAGTGATTTATTCTCTGTAGTTATAATCAACACCAGCAGAACAAATAGAAACATCTCCTCTATATTGTTTCATAGTTGGCCATGACCATCCACCAAATGAAGAGAAATCACCAAATGAAGCCCAATTATCATAGTGAGCATACCATAATGGGAGAGAAGCAGCTGGACCATAACTATAACCAGATCCAAAAATACATCCCCAATAATATTGGGATGAATAAACACCTGAGACAATACCCATTCCAAGGGCAGTATCAATAAGTTCTTGGAAGAAGGCTCTATTTGATCCAACATCTGAATACCATTGACCTTCAATATCGAACCAAACTCTCTTAAAATTCATTCGGTTAGCAATAACACTTGACCAGAATGATTGGACTTGACCAGCAGCATTACCACATGAGAGGCATGGATAGAAATAGACTTCTGAATTGTCTCCAACAAATCCAACAGATTGAGCTTGTCCAAGAGTGTATGGAGCATTGTCATCAAAATATCCTGGTGAACACCAAGCACGGCAAATAAAGAATCCAGTGAACCCATTATTTCTAAGGCAAGAAATAGAGCTAGCAGATGTTGGTTGAGATACATCTACACCATATGATGCGGCTGAAGCAAGAGCCAAAAGTAGAGCAAATACAAACATATTAAAAATTAGTTTTTTTTTTAAGTTTTTATTCTCATTTGTCCTATTTTTATATTTTTCTTTCTTCCTGTTATCTTTTTGTTTTATCATTTTATTATATTTTTATTATTATTAAACTTAAACGAAATTACTAATTACTTTTCTAACTATTTTGATTTTTCTTAATTTGAAAAAGCTTTGCTTCTGATTATTCTTGTATTTGATTTTGTTTCTTTTTTTCTCAGTTAGTTGTAAGAAAATCTTATTATATAACTTTTACTGTTCAAATGGAAGGTGTTTAAAATTTAAAAAAAAATAAAAATTTTTGTTGGATTTTTTTGTTTGCCTACCTATTCTTTCTGTCTCATTATTCTGTTAAATTTCCAATCTAAATAGTTTCTGAGTTAGTGAGTAGAATAAATTAATCAAATTAGTAGAAATATTATTAAACTAATTACTTTATATAATAATTTGTTATATTTAGTAGTTATTTGAGTTTTTTTATTATATTAATAAATATGTAATTCATTTTAAGAAACAGTTTTTCTTTTTTTTTTTTATAACGGTCTTTTAAATTATATATCAAAATATGTGATAACTCAGAAAAATGAATTTAAGAGAAAAGATATTTGTCCTTAAAACTATTTTTAAATAATTCCAAGGAAGTATAGAAGAATTTATTTTTATATTGTTTTTGAACAAGAAGTATTTGATTCGAAAGTGGAACTTTAGAAACACTACACAGAACCATAAAATAAATCCAAGACTCGGACTACCAATTATAGTCCTTTTATGGCATTACCATTGATTAGAAAACAACTTACCCAATATTGCAAGAGTATCAGTGATTATTATTTATGGTGATTGAATATCATTTATCATTTATAGTAAAAGAATGAAAATTTATAAAGATGGTATTAATTACTTGTTAGAATACAGGTATATTTGATATATATGTATTATCAAACAAAAAGGATTTATTGTTGTGGTTGAGGCTAAAATGAAAATTATTCATACCAATATAGTGGTAATGATATACTTCTTAAAACAAGAAAGTAAATAGGAAGAGTTTTAATATTCACTAAAATTAGATAGAACTTAAATGATGAATATTTAATTCAGAGATATATGAAATACTTCATCGTATATTAAATATGAGAAATGAATTTTTCACAATCAACAACAAAAAGATAAAGAATAAGCTAATTGATTAGCAAACATTACTGAATTAAAGGGATTACTAGTCTTACCTGAACAACGAACAACAGAAAATAAAATTATTAACACTTAACTATCTTCTTTTAATTTTTATGAAAGAGGTATTCTACGTATTTGACAAATACAATGAATTAGATATTTAGCTACTGGTTAATTAATAGCTATTCAAAATTCAGTTATTATTTTGTTATCATACTTTTTTGTTAATTATTTTAACATAACATTATAGTTATGTCTTAATTATTGAAAATTGAAAGAGAATAACTTGCTAAGTTTCATATATAAAGATCGAAATATTTTCTATTTGTTTAATTCGGGTCTATTATTTCTTAATTAGTTTATTAAAGATTTTAATTATAATTTAATTACCTCTTTATTCTCTAATCATTAATAGATTAATCAACTTACAAATAACTAAAAAATACTTTCCG
>NW_001853824.1:99453-103648 GCF_000209125.1 Entamoeba dispar SAW760
AAATAATTGTTTTTTTGCATATAAGTGTTGATATTTATACAATAATTTCAGTATTTTATATTTATTAGGTTTATGTAGTTTAAGAAATATTATTATACCATTTATTTAAATACTTATTTATAGATAAAAATAACTAGCTATTCATTACCATAGTTATACTAAAGAGGTATCTCTCAATTAATATTGGTTTTTTTTTTTGAAAAATCAATATATAAATTTTTTTAGCATTTAATGTGTAAATAATAAGTATTTATTTATTACTTTTAATAATTTTATTAAGGAGATATTACTTATTACTTAATTAATTGAATTACTGAATTGGGGTTGTATTGTTGAGAATAATTTTATGAAATACATAGAATTATCTATGAGAATATTATATTATTAAAATAGGAGAGAGGGATATTAATTTGTTAATTATCAAAAAAGTAATAATAACATTAATTTCTTGTAGTGATTTGGTATGATTCAAAAAAAAATTATTAATTTTTTCATAGACATTTCTGTTGATAAAATATATCACTGTAATTATACTCTAATAAAAAATATAATACTATTATTGTGACGTTCTTTTTTTTATATCATTTTAGTTCTTTATTTATCCAATTCAATTATTTTTATATGTAACAGATAAGTGTCATGGTCACCAATCAAAAATTACAAAGTTTTTTACATAATTTCTACAGGATAAAACAAAAATAAGTATTTAGTTAGTCTAACTTTTTATTAAATAAACTTTATAAAATATTATTACTGACTTAATGTAGTCTTAAAGTAATGAATTTGTATAATCTAACTTCATACTAAAAATAATTAAAATAAATAATAAAATAATAAATATAATCATATTTATTTACTATTTTCTTTTATAGGCTATATCTAGATTATTCTAATAAACTCCTTACTCACGAATGAATAAATCAAAAAATAATACACCTTATAGAATTGTTCAAAGGCTATAGTTTTTCTGTATAAAACAGTAATTTGAATAATTAAAATGAGAAAAGAAAATAAAAAAAGTATTTTTTTATAAATTCTATAATGTGATATCTATCCACAAGTAAATTTAATTCTGTATAGAAATAGATGGAACAACTTTTTTAGATATTGTGCTTGATGGTTGTTGATCTTTTGTATTTTCTCTTAATGAAACATTAGTTGTTTTAATAAAGTTTGATGTATTAGATGATAAAGAAGTTAACTGACTTGGTACTGAAAGTTTAGATTCTTCAATAGAATGGCAACAACAATGTAATTCTTTAGGCTCTTCAATAGGAACTGTTTTGACTAATCCAGACTTTGCTCGATTTCTCCCTATAAAACCTTTTCTTGGGGTAGAAGTTTCACTAGTTGTATGAGAAATGAACGATTCAGAACCACTCTTTTCATTTGTTAATTGAATTTGTCCTTTAGGTTCAGGGGTTGAACGATCACTTGATGCAGATCTAGGAGAAACCGAAGCAAGTGGAAAGGCAACAACATTAGGACAATAACAAAATAAACCTCTCTCTTCTGGGCTTACTGTTTTAGCTGTTCTTTCATGGAGATTCCAACGAGGAGAAGGTGGGTTAACAAGGGTGCTCATAGATATAAAGGTATTGAATGAGAAGATCTTTAGTTTTCAGTTTTTATGATTTTAGCATAGAAGAGTGAAACAAAAACTGAAATTTTTAATGAAACGAAATTAATTTTTCATAGGGGTAATAAATTATCATATCTATTGTGGATAAACTCATATTTAATTTTCAAAACTCATAATGGTTTTATTAATGATAAATAACTAAAAAACACAAATAATTGAATAACATTTTTTTCTCAATATAATAAAATCACAATCCATTTGAAACAGCTCTTTTTGAATGTACTCCAATGCGAACAACACGTGGAGATAAACATAATTCAGGAATTAGCTGTTGAGAGTCAGTTAATTTCAATTTATTTTCAATATCTTTTGAAATATCATCAATACTTCTTTTAACAGGTTCGGTATGAATCTTTGAGGGTCTAATATTCCTTCTTGAGTATTGAGAGGTATCAGAACTTCTTCCGTACTTATGACTTGATACATTACTTTCTTCTTTTTGTTTTATCCCTTCAAGTAGTAATTCATTTACTGATTTTACTTGAGAGGAAATCTCTGGTAAAGAAAATGAATTTTTATTTAATGTATTGTCTAAATACTGTATGTCTGTTAGAGGTAATGAAGGCATTGCAGCAATTCTTCTTACATGTTTTCTAAGTTTTTTTGGAGGAGTTAAGTCCATTGGTTTGATTTCGGTCTTTTCGTTCATTTTGTTCAAGCAATTCAATTAAAAAACAATTTCATTTTTTAGTTTAGTTTAATTAGTTAAAATCAAAATTAATAAATTTTTTTATATTTAGATTTTTGTTTATAAAACTTTTTTTGAAATAATGTAACACATAGTACAAAAAAATAGTTATTAGTTTTTCATCTTATTTTTTCAATGTTATCTTTTTTTTTCCTTAACAAGCAGGAGTTCTACTTTTCTATTTCAATCTTTATATATCAAATGAAGGCCTATTAGTCAACTTTACTTAAAGTATTTTTAATGGATTTATTAAGAAAGTAATAAGATTTAATTTTTGAAATATTACTAATTTCAATTATTGTCAAAACTCAATCTAAAAATGTTTTTAAAAACACAAAAAAAAATAAAAATAAAAAGAGTCAAACTCAAAATCGTTTATAGTCAAAGAAATTTATGTCAAAAGGGTTTATTAGAAGAGTTATAAATCCTAGTTTTCAAGAAAAAGTTAATCAAATCATCAACCAAGAAGATCCACTTCAGTTAGAAATACGTGATAACTTTTTCTGTCCTAGTGGATTACCTCGAAATGAGTTTACTAGTCTCACACAATTAACAGGACTAACTATAACTTCAGTAGGACTAAAGGGTATTGGATGTCTTACTTCCTTACAATTAATTAATCTTGATTTAACTGATAACGATATATATTCATTCTCTGCACCTCAAATGACAAAACTAACATCATTAGTTTTAGATAAAAACCCATTATCAAGTATTGGAGAATTACCACCAAATCTTATTCATTTTTCATTGAAAGATATTGATTTTAGATCATTTGTTCCAGTATTCAAATCAGTTACAAAATTAAAAAATTTAACAAGTTTAAATATGGAAAGATTTGCTCCATGGAGAGAATCAAATGAAGAAAAGATTGAAGAGTTACAACAACAGTTTGACCAAATAAGTAATTTAGAAGATGAGTCATTACAAGGCAATATGGGAGAAAGGATAGCAATTCTTATTCAACGATTAATGAATCAAATAGATGAAATGACTAATGAAATACAAGGTGTTGAAGAATGTGACAATCCACTATTTAGTTATATTATCGCTTCATTACCAAAACTTGAAACTATTAATGGACAAAAATTAGATAAAAATTCTGTACTTATAAAACAGTATTCTTCTTATAATGAAACCCCAGTTATTAAATTTAATGAACAAAGACAAAAAGGAATACAAATGACAAGATTCGATACAGAACTACATTGTTGTAATAAGTGGAATAAAATTGAAGGAGTTAATAAACCTAGACAATTAGATTTTTCACCAATAACTGGAGAACTTGTTGTTGGTTCTCTTACTGGTGAAATCTATATATATAATGAACATTTTCCAATCAAAACAATTCCTTCTATTACTAGGAAACCAATCTATGGAATTGGTTGGTTTAGAACACACCAAAATCAATCTAAAGTTGTTATTGGTAATAATGAAGGAAATTTATTCTTAGTAAATACAAGTGATACGACTTGTAAACAATTACAATCTATTGAAATATTACTTTCACTTCATATCAATTCAAATGATGAATCTATGGTAACTACTGGTAATGAATGTGGTGTTACAATATTTGATACAAATACCTTTAAAATTAAACATAAATTTGATTCGATACATCAAGGTGCAGTCAATGTTGCTCGATTTGGTTCAATTGATCCTAATTTATTAGTTACAAGTAGTCATGACAAAACAATAAAAGCATGGGATCTCCGAACAAGAATGAATAATCCAATACAAGTAATGAAAGGAGTTTCTCCATTTAATAGTGTAGGTATAAATTCTAATGATACAGCAGTTGTTGCAGCAGGTAAAGATAATTATGTTGTAAGATTTGATTTGAGAAAAGGAGAGGAAGTACGAGG
>NW_001853824.1:103748-105392 GCF_000209125.1 Entamoeba dispar SAW760
CTTCTTTATTTGTTTGTGATGCAGTAACAGGACGAGTAACTACAGAATGTTTTTTTGATCCATCTGAAATAGAATATTGTGATGGGTTATTAAGTTTGAGACCTCATCCATTTGATCCATATCGTGTTTACACTATTCCATTTGAAGAACAAGCTTTTAAAATAAAGGGACTTTATGAATGTGATATAATGAATTCCTATTAACGCTAAAAAAATGAATTTAAATTGGAAATTTTTTCATTAATTTCAACTTATTTAAAATTAGAAAATAAAGAAACTGACTTGGAAAATATTTAATTACTAAAGTTACATTTTTAATTGTTTAGAATATTTTTTTCTGTAAACTGTTTGAATTGAGCCAAAATAACATCATTTTTTTCTATCGTAACTGATTTTTCCTTTTGTAAAAGACTAGCCAAATATGAATTAACTTCTTTCCCAATACTTTGAATTTCATTTTGAGAGCAAAGGTATTTTGAATTAAAGAAAACTTTTCTTATTCTTTCAAGTCGTAGCGTTTTTGACGTTGGTTTAGAATACTTTGAATCAAACTGATAATTAAATTCTCTAAGACAATCTATTAAGAAATTTTGTACAAAATATTGCTTATTCTTTGAAAATCTTCTTTGAACTGTTTTATTTGATAAATATTCTTTTCCACTAATTAACTCACATTGTTTTTTAGTAAATTCTCTTAAATTGATCACAGAATGATCAATTATTAATGAATCAACTAACGGCGTTGGAGAAGTTATTGTACATTTTTTACTTTGTTTCTTTAGAGTAATTGCAAGGTATTGATTTAATAAAAGTATTAAAAAGGCTTGTTGATAACAAATATCATTCTTTAATGCATGCTCACTTTCTATTCTTTTAGCCCTAGGATTAATTGTAGAAAGAGAGAGCTGTTCATTACAAGAAGACATTTTTATTCACTTGTAAATTTTTAGTTTTGAAAACCTTTTATATATTTCCAGAAATATTCTCTCAAAACATTGGTTTGTTAAAGAAATAAATTTGGTTTTATTTAATATAAAAACTATTGATTATTTATGTAGAATCTTCTTATTGGAAACGACAAAAATAATTTGAAAAATGATTAACATTAAGACATTTCTTAATACTAATTTTTATTTATCTCTTACTGCCATTTATACACTTCGAATTTCAATCGTTTGTAATTTTTTATTAAAAAAGAAAATTGTTTTAACTTCTGTTTTTTTTTGATTTTAACTATTAAAGTTATCTTATATCAAAAACCCTGTTATTTTCTCATGTCCATTCTATTTTTAATTATCAAAAATACGATCAGTTCTTTTTAATTCGTTTCAATTCGAGTTTGCAATTCGAACTTTTTCTTTTTAAAATGGTTTGCACCATTAACAACAACTGCCAAATATTTTTCTAGAATAAAAAAGAATAAACGAACAATGAGTAAAGTTGCATTTAAACTCTCAACACTAAATTTGTTGTTTAATTTTCTACATTTTTAAATAAATTCAGACTTTAATAAGAACAAAAGTAATTAAAATGAGTTATTTAAAAAAAAATAATAAAAAATAATAAAAAAAGAAAACTTTTATGAATTTTTAATCTTCAAAATCATTGGCATTAACTTCACTTGTTATTTCATTCATCTCTCTTG
>NW_001853824.1:105492-125462 GCF_000209125.1 Entamoeba dispar SAW760
GACTTATAGACAAAGTAATTAAATGAGTATTAAAAAAATATAAAAATATAAAAAAGAAACTTTTATGAATTTTAATCTTCAAAATCATTGGCATTAACTTCACTTGTTATTTCATTCATCTCTCTTTGATCTTTTGGTAATTTATTAAACAATGGTTGAGAAAGACACAACTCATGATAATAAGTGTGTGCTTCTTCAGTTCCTTCAATAACAATTTTACGTTTCTTTCCATAATTCTCAAACTTTTTATCACTATAAATTTCTTGAAGAACCATATAATATCCTGGAACTAAGAATCTTAAACAAAACAATCGTAATATGTTTGGAACTATTCCTACTATCACTGTAAATAGTGTCACAAGATAAAAATATGGTTGTCTAAATACAATACTAAAAACATCATTAGAAAGATCCCTAATAGAAATACCTGGACAATAAACAATTAATAACATAAAAATAAAGAATAAAACTAACGATATTATAAATGATGCTAATGTCCATAAATTCCATGTTTTTACTTGAGTACATAATGTGAAAAATACCATAAAAAATCCACTAAATGTTAAATACATTGATACAACTGCCCATCCACCTGCTTTTCCATTTGAACTATAAACATCTACATCATCTAACATAAAATGAAATACAAAAGTTAATAATAAAGATTGCCATATTCCTTGTCCTAACCAATCAAGGAAACTAGCTAAACTCATTCTGCTTCCTCTTAAAATACCACGATGAACTTCTGGATTATCTTTAATAACTTGATAAGAAAGGTCTTTATCTAAACAAGCAATAAAAACTGGTGGTAATGATGTAATGAAAATATTAAAGAAAGTCATGGTATAGTCATCATACATTGACATTCCACTTTGTCCATTGAAGAATGAATACCAAAACAATATTAAAAAGAATGATGCATTTTTGTAGAAACACATCTTAATTAATGTGACATTTCTTAAAAGTGAATTTCTCCCATGAAACATAATCAATTTTGCTACATGCCTAAACTTTCTTAATGCATAATCAGATGCTCTTGCTGCTTGAGTTCCTTCTTTACCAAATAATCCAACACCAATATCTCCTTCATTAATCATTGCAACATCATTTGCACCATCTCCAATTGTTAATACAACTTTTTTAGTTGCTTCTTTGACAGTTTTAGCAATCATAGCTTTTTGTTTTGGTGTAACTCTACTACAAATAACAACAGAAGCTTTCAAAATAACTTGTCTAAATAATTCTTTTGCATGGTCCATAACAATTTGTAAAGCACCTGCTTCAAATACACACCCAATATTATATGTCTTACCTTCTGATTTACATCTCTCAATTTCTTTATCTATTTCTTCATCCATTTCAACTAACTTTTTAGTAGTAAATTCTTCTTTACTTTCAACTTCATCAGGAGCATTTCTTAATTTACAAATAAAAGTTTCTTTGGTTAATAAGTTACATGATAATCCAATATTAATCGCAGTTTCAACTTTATCTCCTGTAATCATCCATACTTTAATTCCTCCTCTAATAAGAAATTCAATTGTTTCTGGAACACCATCTTGTAATTTATCTTCAATAGCAGTTGCTCCAATTAATTTTAAATCAACCTCCATTTCATTTTGAACTAAAGCAACATTTTCATCATGACCTGCAACACTACTATCAGCCTCATCATATTTTTTTCTCCATTCATTATATTGTTCTTGGCTTATTTCTTTTTTTGTAACTAGTAATGTTCTTAAACCAACAACACTGAAGTCTTGTAATTGTTTATTTGTTACTTCAAATTTATCTTCATGAATTGTCCTAGCAGCAATAATTGAATCAGCACCTTTAGTATACATAACAATTTGACCATCATGAGTTTGAACAATAACACTTTGTCTTTTTCTGTCTGAATTAAATGAGAAGATTGCCAAAACCTTAAATTCTAATATTTCACCAAAGAATGATACGTAGATCATTGTTTGTGTTCTTTTAAAGAATAAAACATTACTGTCAACAGCTTGTTGGCATAACGCAACTTCATCTGGTGATTGAGACTGATAATTTATTTTGTTTCCTTCTTTCTTAGGTCTTGCCTCATTGCAAATAGCAAGAGCAAGTAAATAATCTTTAATAGCTTGAGCTTTTACTTTATCAACTCCTTCTTTCATAGTAATTTTTGTATCACTGACGTAGTTGATATCTTCATTTCTTTTATCCATAACTTCCATTCCATTTTTCTCATTGTCAATATTCCAATATAATTTAAAATTTTCTTCTAACTTTTTCCCTTCAATAACCTCACCATCAACAGATGCCATTTTAAACATCATTGAATTCTCAGTTAATGTACCAGTTTTATCAGATAACACATATTCAACAAGTGCTAATTCATCATTTAATATAGATGTTTTTGCAGCCATTTTTTCTGTAATAAGTTTTCCATCTTCATCAACACTATAAATATTAAAATCAGTGTCACATTCCATTAACATTGTTTGAATGAATTTAGCAACTTCAAGGGAAACAGCACATGAAATTGGAATTAAGTAAGACAACAACCCAAAATATCTAAAAAATGTTTGAACAGTATTTTTTCCAACACTAATCTCTTCAATGTCTAAATACCATGAATCTCTTCCAGTATGTACAAGGAATAAAGACCCTGCAATAGTAGCAACAATGACAATAACTATTTTAAAACAAAAAATCCCGAATACAAATTGATTCATTCTTGCATCAGTATGTGCAAATTTAGTTCTTAATGATGGTTGGTTTAGTGCTAATTTAGAATGTTTTCCACAATGACAAACTAAGGCAGTACATTTCTCTGTATCTTTAATTACTGCTCCACCAATTAATAGATTAGCGGCAGAGACAGGAATATCTTTTGTTGAACCATTTCCATCTTCTAGTTTAATTGTTGCATTGTATTGATTAAAATATTCATTTGGTGGATTACAATGCATTGTACCTATCATTTTTAATGTATCAATACTGTTTAAATCTTTTGGGACAAAAACCTCTTTTAGGTTAGTTTCACCATCTAAAGCAGCTGTTTGTACAAAAACAATACCATCATCGTTTGATGAACTCAATGGAATACAATCAGCTGGAATTCTATCATTTGTTTTTAATTCAAGAACATAACCAGTTCTTACCTCAGCTGAAGTAATACTTGTAAGGTTACCATCAGATACATTTACTCTAGTATATTTAGCGTTATTGAATCCACGATCAGCAATCCACCTCCTAATATCTTCAATTATTTCTTTAATACCTGATACACATAAAACAAAAACAAGAGGAAGAACATTAGTAATTGGATTGGTAGCACTTATTTGAGGTATGAGTGAAATAATAGCAACGAGTAAAAAATAAATATTAGTTACGTGTTTAAATTGATTATATAAGAAAAGAGGAAGAAAAGAAATGATTGAGTATTTTGTGGTTGATACTTTATTCCCAGGGAATTTTTTATTCTTTTTGTCATCATATAGATAAATTAATGGTAATGGAATTTTTCTAACATCTTTTGGTTTTAAACAAGGAAATATTTTAAAGAACGTCTTTGAGATAAGTCCCATAGTATGTATATTTCAAGATGAAGTGATAATAGCTCATTCCTTTTGCTTGAACTTTGCTACTTTTTTAATTTTTGTGATTAGTCTCGTGAGAATTATCATTCCTTCTTTTTTCTTTTTATTTACCATTTTAAGGTTTTTAAAATGGAAAATTAATGACGTTTTTCCCTTTTTGAAAATAATTATTTGTTATTTTTGGTTTTATTATTTTTGTTTTTTTTATTAACTTTTGTCAATAATAAGTTTTTATTTGTCACAAAAATTTATATTTGTTATAAATAACAAATATTTTTTTAATACATAAAACAATTTATGAGATTTTATATTTTTGAAAATCCATCTTGTCTTAATAGAAGTAACGATTGAACTCAAAAAAGGAAGGAATTTATGGATAGAGAGTTAAGACAACAGAATTTAGCTTTATTAAAATTATTATTACAAGTAACTAACGTAACTTCTAAGGCCTCTGGAGAGTTTTATTGTTTAACAAAAACGAGTAATGAATGTGTAAGAGATTTAGTTCAACAAAAATATAATATTAATGAAAATAATCTAATTCACTTAAAAACAATTTTTCAACATTGCAATGAAAGTTTAATTCAAAAAATTAAAGAAATGGCTCCTAAATTACTTATTAATGAATTTGAATTAATGCTCAATGCGATTAAACAAAACAATGAAGATGAAGGATGTGGATATTATATACAAACACACATGGAAGAAACAAGTTTAAAAGAAAGTCAATTTGCATGTATTTATAAAGTATTTCATGAAGAGTTTAGTATTGATTTGAAAGACTATATTATTGAAATTGAAAAAGACAGAAGTCAATATGAAGAAATTATTGAAGAGAAAGAACAAAAGATAAAAGAATTAGAAGAAGAAATTTATATTGCTTTAGATAATAATTATGATATGGAACAAAAATTAAAAGAACAAGAAGAAATAATCAAACGATATCAAAATTATTGTTTTGATAAACATGGAAATCAAAAAGAATTTAAAACAAGAGACAATGAAACACTTAAAATGAATACTATTAAATCACTTAACAATCAAATTTTTCAATTACAAAAAAGTATTGAAGAAAAAGAAATAGAAATAGTAAAACTAAATAATCAAATACAAAATAAAGAAGAAAAAGTAGAATATGAACTAGATAATAATAATGAAAATAACTTAAACATTAAAAATTTAAACATAAGAATCCAAGAGTTAGAAAATCAATGTAATTTATATAATAAACAAATAAATGAACTTAATGAAGAGTTGAAAAAAAAATTATTAACTCTTGATAATAAAGAAAAGGAATTAATAGAAAAAGAAATTGAACTAGAAACAAAATTAAGAGAAATTGAAATAAAAGATATGCAGATAGGAGAGTTAGAAAATAAATTAAATGAAAAGATTGAAGAAGAACAAAATGATACTACGTTACAAGTTTTAATTGAAGAAATAAACTTACAAATACAAGAAAAAGAACAACATTTAAATATATTAAAAGAAAGTATAAATAAAAAACAAGAAGAAATTTTACAATTAAAAGAAGACCTTGTTAAAAAAGATAATGAACTAAAAACAGTTATGGAAGAATTGAATAAACAAAGAATTTTATTAGAAACAAAAATAAATAATGAAATTAATAAAGAACATCAAAAAAATGAAAAAATACAAACTGAAACAGATAAAAAAACTCCTTCTCAAAAATTCATTCCAATTAAAATTGTTTCAAAAGATGAGCATATAACAATAACACCAAAGATATCTCTTAAAGACAAAATAAAAAAATTTGAACAACTACCTAATAGTGAATCTTCTCCAAGTAAAAAAGAATTAAAAATTCAATATACAAAAAAATATTCATTCGTTTCAATACCAAAACCGCTCCCTAACTATACTCAATACCAACAAACCCAACCAAAAAGATTATCAAATATGACTGTACAAGAAAAAATTGCAATGTTTAATCAAAAATAATTTAACTAAAATTTATTTTTGTTGAGATACTTATATTAGTTATGCATAATATCAATGAATTGGGAATAGGTAATTGTTGCTTTCGCTTTAATAGCTTTCATAACAATTTCTTTCTTCTTTGAAGACAATTTGATTGTCTCAATTAATAATATTAACTCTTCTCCATCTAACTCTCCATTTGAGTTATTATCAATAAGCCTAAACAATGCTTCATATAACATTGGATTAGTAAAGTATGTTGCAGAACGACTAACATCTTTTAATAACTCAACAAGAAACCCAAATTGTTTTAGTCTTATTTTCTCAGATTGAGTAGTTGATGTAATAATACTGATAACAAGATCAAGAGCATTCTTTGTCTCACAACCTCGTGGAAACATGAATCGAGCAATATGAGAAACAAGATCCTTTGAGTTAATATATCCAAATTGACCACTATCAAGTTTTTTAAATAAAGCACTATACTTAGCTTCAAGATGAAGAAAGAGAATTTCAGGTTTTATAGCAATACATAAAAACTCAAATTCAGTCAATTCTGTTTGAGGGCCTTTAGTAATAGCATAATCTCTAATGTCTTCAAACATATCTTTATATCCAAAAATTGTAACATTCGACTCTTCTAGTTTAGATAGAGTATGGGCTATCTCACTACAAGATACAGTCCCATTCATATCACTGTCAATAGCTCTAAATATTTCAATAAATAATACAATAACTAAATCAGCTTTAATTTTAACAAATCTAGGCTCACAGCACTTATTATAACACCACATAAAATGTTCAAATTCTTTTTCGTTCAATGAATTATCATTATCTACATCACATAACGAAAAAAAGAATCTCATACAATCTATAGTTGTAGGATCAGTTGAACCAACTAATGGAACCATAACATTCATTACTTCATCACAACTAACTCTTCCTGAATGAGTTCTATCAACAATATAAAAAGCAAGTTTATTCGCAAATAAAAAGTTCATTTAAATTAACTAGTTCAAATGAGGAATCTACTTTTCTTAACAAAACTCTTTATTTTTTATTGTATTCATAAGTTTTCATTTTTCCTTTAATTTAATGTTTTTTTATTGAATTTTTGTTATTTAGTATTTTTTAAAACTCTTCAAAAGAAATACAAAAATTTACTTGTATTAGGCATTTCATTACTCTTCCAGTGAGTTGTACTTTTACTATAATAAAATAGTTTCTCTTAAACCAATTCAAAAAACCCTCTTTTCCAACAATTAAAAATAACACAAGGCTTATTGTCTTTCACCTCTAATTCTTCTTGCAAGCTGCATGTCTTTTGGCATAATAGTGACTCTTTTAGCATGAAGTGAACATAAATTAGTGTCTTCAAAAAGACCAACAAGATAAGCCTCAGCAGCTTCTTGAAGAGCAGCAATAGCAGCAGATTGGAATCTAAGATCAGACTTTGATTGTTGAGCAATTTCTCTAACCAAATGTTGGAACGGTAATTTTCTTAATAAAAGTTCTGTTGAACGTTGATAAAATTTAATTTCTTGTAAAGCCTTGATCCCAGGATGAGAGTGTCTAGCAACTGGCTTTTTTTGTGAAACACCAGCAACAGCCTTCTTAGAGGAGACTGCAGCCTTTTTAGACGCCGACTTTGGAGCATAATATTTTCTTGGTTGCTTAGAAGTGGTTGGTCTTTCGGTGTTGTTACCCTTAGTTCGAGCCATTTAGAAATGATGAATTATAAGATTCATAATGAGATTAAATCTTTTTTCGTTTTCTTAGTTAAAAAACTAAAAAAAAAATGAAGAGTCCTTTCTATTTATATCTTTTTTCTCTTTTTAGTTCTAATAATATCACTTTAGCATTTTTAATTCTCCATCATTGAATTATTAAGTTTTTATCTTCATCAACTATTCAATAAATCAAATTATTAATGGTAATACTTTAACTTAAAAACTTTAGCATTATTCCATTATGAAATTAATTTATTTAATTTTGTCTCAAAGAGACATTCTTATTTTGCTATTCTTATAAACATATCATTTAACTTTTTCTTTGTTTACAGAAAAAATCGATGAAATTTATCGAACTAATAACTGCATTGAAGTTTATACTGTTTTAAGAGCGATGATTAAATGATAAAGTTTTAAAGAATGTATCATTACTTAATTTTCAATGAGTCAATCAAGTTCTATGTTTAAATTACCCTTTTTATAATTTTAGATGAATAATTATTATTTTCTATAATAATTGTTATTTTTAGAACGAGGTTTAATTAAATTTTATATTTTATTTTATTTAATGATTTCAATGCTCCTCATAAATGTATTAATAATGATGAAATGGTTATAAATTACAATAAAGATTTATTGGTTTGACCATTCTTTTAATGTTAGAATACCAGATATATATTACCAAAACATAAAAGATAAAAAATGATATATTAATGATGTTGATATATGTCAAGATAGAAATAATGAATTAAATTATATTTACAAAATAAATAAATACAAAGAAATACAAGAGAAATTAATACAAAATAGAGAACTAATTTATGTAGAAATAATACCTGTAATATTACCAATAAATTAATACATAAAGAAACAGTAAGAAGATTGAAAACACTAAAATTACAAATTGACTTCCCCAAAATACTACGAACAATCATTATTAAAAACATGAAATACTTAATACCCTACACAGGAAACACTGGTAGCACATTAGAAGAAAGAAATTCTAATTCTCAGACATTTGAAATGAATTCTATGATAGAAGAAGAGTATATTAAAATCACTAAAATAATCATTCTCAATAATCATAATCCAATTGTGGATATATCTATTAATTGTTATCTTTTTATTTCATACAGCTAATTCTAAAAAGATTTTATAAGGTAATATATCTAGAGTTGAGTTAACTTGTTTCTTAAAACATTTACCACAAATCAAAATAAGTTATCTACCTCCAAAAAAATAATAAAGAATAACAATAAATAAATTACGATATCTTTTTACAAATAAAAACTAATTCTTTTTAAACTATATTTAATGTTTTATTGAAACACAAGACATTATTTTATCAATGTATTATTTATATTGTTATAATGTATTATTTGTCAATGTTTAAAAACGACACAGGAATAAAGTTGGGTAACAAAAAGTTTGCAAATTCTACTCACTTCAAAAAATCTCTAACTCGATATAACTTATAAAACAACTTACAAAAGAAATCTAAATCTCTAAATCAATGAACTTCGAAAAATATAATTTAATAAAACGTAATCAAAACAACTTAAAACGAAGAAGGACAAACAATTTGTTACTGAAAATAACAATGTAATAAAAACGAATCTGTGAATAGAATTTTTTTTATGAGAAATAAAAAGTATTAACGTTTATTAGAAAAATATAATAAATTATTGTGAAGGCAAGGTCATTAAAAAACTCAGAAATTTATTGAGAATGGCTAAACTGGAAGACTAAAGAGAAAACTACATATAATACAATTTTAATGATAATAACAACTTCGGTTTTGAATTAAATATAGCACAATACAATTAACTTAATAAAGATAAGACAACAACAAGAATAGTTATAACAAAATATAATAAAAAATGATAACCTTTATTCAGAGTGTATGAAAGTGTTCAAAAATAAACAAATTATTACAACAATAAAATAATGTAAAATGAATAACAAAATTAATTGTTTAATAAATAACAGAAAATAAGGGGACATAAAGAAGTTAAATATGAAAAGTTGAAAGAAAAATAAAGCTAGGATATAAAAGATAACCAAATATAAAGATAATAAAAACAAGTCATTAAATATATAGAACAAAGAGAGTAAGCTAAATATGTGGAGTAAAGAATAAAATTAATTATTAATTATTAAAATAATTAGATTGATTTAATTTCAGTCTTTTACATTTTAGTTATACAATAAAACACAACCAAAAGGTAATGTTATTTAATTAAGGGCAATCCTTTCTTTTCGAAATCTGCATTTACTGCTTTTATTATCAAATCAAAAAAAGCTTCATCTACGTTTGAATAATTTTTTGCTGAAACTTCAGCAACAAATGGAATATTATTATTTTTGGCAAATTGTAAAACTTCTTCTTGAGTAACAACAGCATCAGATTCACTGTGTGTACCAATTAAACCAAGGTAGGCTCCTTCATCATAAAAGGCAACTTCTGGTAGCCAAAGTTCTTCGATATTTTTAAAAGACTCTAAATTATCTACAGCATAAGTCAACACCACAACATTTCTTCCTTCATATAGCTTTTTTCTATTACCAGGGTAATTTTCCTCTCCCTCACATGTCATAATAACAACTTTACATTTACCTTCATCGTCAAGTCTTTTAACAATAACTTCATCATCAACTTTCTGAGGTTTTCCAGCTAAATACTTTCCATTTAAATAAGTATTTACCAATTCATTTTTATCAGCAACAAGATCACCAATAAAGAGAATAGACTTTTTACCATATTTATACTTAGAAGAACTATCATCTTCTCTTGATTCTTTCTTTGGTAATCGAAATATATCAGAAAGTCTTCTTTTTCGGCGTGGAGTTATAGGTTCTGTCATTCTAGTGTTAGTAAGTAATTAATTTTGAGTTCCTTTTCATTTTAATGAATACGACCATCCACATACCTACACATTTCCTTGATAGAGTTATCTGCTTATTAAATAAATTGATAACTGACAAAAAAAAGCTATAAACAGATAAAAAAAGAGATGAGTTAGTGATTTGTTCTATAACACGAGAGGGACTGTTACCTTTCTTTCATGAGTCTCAGTGATGAAAGAAAATGTTTTCATTGTTGAGATAAACTCTTCATTTAATACATCAGCTTGAGGGTGTTCTAAAACTCCACAGAAATATCCCCAAAGTTTCTTTTGAGTAGTTTCGTATGAATCACGATAAATTATTTTAAACATTTTTTCAAGTAATTCTCTTACCTCTTGACACTTGTCATAAGCGGTCATTCTGATGATATCTCCAATACCTTTTGTATTAATGATTTCGTCTGATACCTTCTTTCTTAAATCACTCATTTGTTTTAATTCTTTGTTAATAAGTTCTATTTCAAATAACTCAGTCTCTGAGATACTGTCTTTTGCTTTAACTTCATCAACAATAAGTGATTGAGTCATTTGGACAGCAGGTAATACAATTTCATTTACTTCTGATTTAATCCATTTCAATAACAATTGAATAACATCCTTATTTTCTAAAGCAAATTTCTGCCAATGGGATGGTCTTTTTCTTGATATTTTTGCTGTTTTAACAAGGAATTCAGTAATTTCTTTTCTCTCTTTTCCTTCAAGTAATTTAGTCACTCTTTCATATTTTTTCTTGTCAGTAGCTTGATGGTATAAATATGAACTTCCTGATAACTCATACAGTAATTGCTTTGAAACGACACCTCGTGGAATATTTCCTTGTGTTTCTAGCTGAATAATTGCTTCTAAAACTCCTTTCCATTTATCTCCATTTAATAATGGCATCTTATTTGTTCTATAACTTACTTGTAAATAAAATAGAGTTTGAAGAATATCAATAGTTAAATCAACTGCTTTCATTTCTTTTGTTTTATACAATGGAATGGCATGGTGCTTACCTTTATACATAATAGTAATTTCATTCTTTGGTACTAAACTAATCTCTTTACCAATCATATCATGAAGAATATCTTCAATACTCTTACAGTCCATTTGTTGACAAATAATTTGACTTAAAGAAACACTTGGTATTAATAAATTACCTTTAAAGAAATTAGGCTCTCCAAAACTCCTTAGTGAGTCCACAAATGAATCATATGTTTTACCATTAAATGATTTAATAAGAGCTCTAATTAATTCAAAGGAATGAAAAGCAATAAGTGGATTGGTATTAAACATTTTCATTTGTTTAATAAGATAATGTACCAAGTTATTTAATAAATCAGAATTTGGATTATCAATAGGTTGAGTAGTTAAACAAACATAAATTAATTGACAAATACGTAAAAATACTTGAGGATCAGTTGGAGCTTGTTGTGAAATAATTGATAAAATGATTTTACGATTAACTTCTGATAATGGTTTTAATTTTAAGGACATTTTTTCTTTAAATTGATTAAATTCTATGGGTTTAATTATTTCATTACACAATGCGTCTAAAGCAACAATTCCATATCGTTCATCACTAAGATAATTAATTAATACATTAGACATAACTGTATTACAGTCTCGAATTTCTAACAAATGAACAAATAATTTACAACATTGATAAACCATACTACCTCTATTTTCTGATGCACTTTGAATATGAAGAAGAATTTTTTCTATAAAATTAATCATTGCATTTTGTGCATCTTCTGTTTTAAATGCACTTGGCTGTTCATTCATAATACTTACTGCTTTTAATAAAAACACTGAAAGTAATCTATATGCGTGTCGTGGAGTAATACTCTTTAATTCTTTAATTAATAATGAAATAATATTTTGTTTTAATTCTGCAATTGAAGGAGATAAGTATCTCAATATTTGCATTAAAGAGTCATGTACAAAAGCATTAACAGGATCAAATATTTTTTCTATCATTGTTTCATTGACATCATTAATAAATTTCTGTGTTTGTTTATTCATATTTAATTCAAAATATCTAAGAAGTAACATTAATGTAGTATTACAAATATGATGGATTGGCATAATCAGTGGAAGTTGTTCTCCCTCTTCTCTTAATCCTGCTTTCATTCTTAATTCATTGAATCCAATAACGTTTTTGGAAATACCAAATGCTTCAACTTTTGAAGGATATGAAAGATGTTCAGCAACTATACAATCAAGTAATGTAAGATCAATTTTAGGATCAGTAACTACAACTTCTTTGTTCATCAATGGAATTGTAAGAATATTTCCTCTATTATGTAAAGTAACTTCTCTTCCTTTAACCAATATTTTGATTGGAATAGTATCAGCTTTGAAATGTAATCTGATAACTTTAATAACCATATCTTTATTCAAATTAGTGATAATCAAGCGGTTATAATATATTTTCTTTCCATTAACAATATTGAAAGTGTTATCAGTCTCGTATTTACTTTGAACAAATGCTAATTTAGTAATGTCACAATCAGTTCCTTTGACACTAGTAACCTCAGTAGTAGTTTCAGAGATATAGTCAATAGAACGAGCTCCTTCATTAAATACTGCAATTGAAATTGATCCAACCCTGGGCTCAAGTGCGATACCACCAATAGGTCTATGTAAAATATCGTCCAACTCAATATGCTCTTTTTTGAATGTAACGTATCGAAGGTCATAACTTTTCTGTGAGTAAGTCATATAGAATGAACGTTTATTAGGCAATTTAACCCAGCAAGTAGGTGAGAAATGTGAGATAATAAAGTATTGAGAAAGAGAATAATTACAAGAATCAAATTTACTGATGATGCAATGTTTTGTTGTACTTAATGCAATTGCATCAATATCTACTAAATAATCCATAGATATAATAGTTTCTCTTTTAGTCATATTAAGATTGATATGCTTGTTTAATATTTTAAACCTTCCTGGTACTAATGGTCTATCAACAATATGAACAAATAATTCTCCATTTTGATTAGAAACAATTAATACATATTGCTTGTCAGTATATGCCAATATAACTCCACTATAAATAATAGAATCAATAGAATATTCTTCGGTGATAATTGTTCCATTCTCATATTTACCAATTCTAACAAATTTATCAGTAAAAACAGCAAACTCATTTGTAGTTCCAAGCCATTGAATTTTATGGATGATTGTATCTTCTGATTCATTAACAATAGAAATTAATTTTTCTTCATCAAAAACTAACAAGTCAACATTATTCATTGAAGATAAAAGAAGAATTCCATCAGAATACTTATGGACTTTAATAGAACGAATGGCATATTCAACTGAGAAACTTTCTGATCCTCTAAATATATTTGCCTCATCCACAACTCTATATAGTCTATTTATTCCATCATATGAGAGAATGTTTTGTTCAGAAATAAAAAATTCATCTTCAACTTCATCAATATTATTTAATTGTAGCTGTTCTTTTGTAATTAATTCTTTAGAAAGATATCTTTCATTAGTTTTAATAACTCGAATTTCAGAATTATTAAATAACCCATCATAAAATGAGATTTCATCAACAGATGCTCTAAACATGTAATGAGACATATTAACAAAGAAATTAAATATTTGTTCTCCTAACTTATTATCATCTCTAATGGCTGCTTCAATAGCCTTAGACACAATATTGTCTAATTGGACTTCACTCTTTTTACAACCAATATCTATTTCAAATAATCTTGCCATTTCTCTATTTGTTGTTTTTTCAATACAAAGTGTTTCTCTATTATCAACTACAATAGGCTTTCTACATTTACAATCTTCACACTCACAAGATTTTTCAACCATTCCAACATAATCTACATCAACTCCTCGTTCAACACAATATTTACTACAATCAACACAAAGATATTTCTTTTTAGAATGTTCACCAACAGAAAACATCTTTTGCAAAAATGGTTTTGGTCCAACTAACTCTTTACTACATTGGAATGGTTTTGGAGTAATTTCTGAAATATAATTCATATCACCAGTTCTTCTTGAAGAATCTTTAATTTGACAGAATAAATAATAAATCATTCTTAATAATTCACTGAACGGTTCACAATCTTTTAATGATTTGGCCTTTTCAATTGTAATAGATTCAAACCATTTCATGATACCATTAACAATGATCTTTCCTTCTTTTTGTTGAGAAACATAATTAAAAATTGTTCTAAAGTATTTCTTGATATATTGTCCATTACTTTCAACAACTAATGGGACCGATTCAATTAACTTCTCTAATATATCTTTTTTGACAGTTTCTTCTTTCCCCATAACTGTTTCAAAGAAATCAAATAACTCATTACTTTCTTTCTCACCACTTTCAACAAATTTCTTGTTTTCTTCTGTTCCAATAATCTTTTGAATACACCATTCTCCGAACGCTGGATTTTTCCATCCTTTCATTGCACTAGAAAATTTCTTTTTCATTTCTTCATCTCCTTCTATTAATGTTTGTAAATATTCTTCTATTCGTCTTAAAACTACTTTGTCTTTTACTTTACCACCAACTAATAAATATAGTTTCATATCCGAATCTCCAAATTGTCTTGTCTTAGTCAAATAGTAATCGACTTTCTTCACTTTTTGTTTGATTTGTTTTACTGCTTGTTCCATCACATCTAAACAGTTAGTTACACACCCAACTGTTCCATCATCAACTTTCTCTCTTTGCAGAATAAAGTTTAGGAATTGATCTCCTCGGAATAGTTTAGACTCTTCAATTAAAATTGGTGATGTTTGTTCTCCTCCAATTCTTAATGCTAATTCAATGGCCCTTTCTTGTGTATATTTAAATCCTTTATCAGGAATAATCATCAGTAATGTATTCATCAATGAAGTAGATTCAAAGTTGTTTTTAACATTTGCTTGGATAGAGATTAAGGTTGATAAAGTGATAATAGATTTAACAATTTTTTGAGTTGAAGATACTGTAGCAAAATAAGCCCTATCACATAGCCTAATAGGACAACTGACTGAGGCATCAAGAATATGTTGTAATGGATGATAAAATTCATCTTCCCATAAATATAATTTAGTCCCCCATTTGTCTGTAATAAAGTGAATTGTTTCATCAGTTAAGACCATAGAACTAATATATTTATTTAATGACTCTTGTTGTACACCTTCAAATAATACATTGATAATGGCATCTTTCTTCCAATTTACATTATTACCTCTCATTGTATCAACAATAATTCCTCTATCTAGACCAATGATTCCTCCCAATTGTTGAGTTTTAATACAATTTACATATTTTTCTAATAATGCACCACAAATTTCAAAGAATTCTTTAGGTGATTTGAAAATAATATCTCTTACTCCTTCATTTAATTTTTCAGGTGCATCAATGGGTTGTGACCATTCTTCTCTTTTCTTTAACAATTTTCTTTTTCTTCTTGCATCACTTTCAAGTACTTTTGTTTCTAAAGCTTCTACAGCAATATCTTCATTTTTATTACTCTTTAAATCCTTCTTTAATAAACCTTTTAATCCTTTTAATATACTTTCATTTCTGATTTCTTTTTCTTCTTTAGCAAGTTTCTTTAAATCATTTTGAACTTTTTTCTTTTCTTCTTTAGCAAACTTCTTTTTTTCTTCTTCTTCTTTCATTTCTTTTATAGCCTTTTCAAATTTCTTTTTGTCTTCTTCTGTTTGAGTTAATTTTTCAACTTTAAGAGCTTCTTCGTGTTTTTCCTTTCTTAAAGCTAATTGAGTTCGGTACAAATCAAGATATTTACCATTTAATGTTGCACATGTAATAAATTGAATAATTGTTTCTACAATAGCATCGATACGAACTAATTTGTTACTGTCTTGTTGAGATTTAATCTTTTGAAGTATTTCAACTAATGCCTGAATATGATTTTTAATCCTCATACTTGAAATATCAACCTCTTTATAAAATTTAGAACGTTGTTTATCAGTTAAATAACATAGATTTGTCATCCAATTAACATAGTGTAATAATAAATTTCCTATAGGTAATTTTTCAAAAAGGCGTTTATCTTTGAATTGATCAATGAATGATTGAGGTGGTGGTAATAAGCACATAATCATCCACAATGAATTAAAATAGTATTCTCCAAGAATAAATGTTGCACTTTGAAGTGTTGGATTCTTTGGTGGTTCAACAACACAATCTCTTAATAACCCTAATAAATGTTCATATGTTTTTGAATAATCAGTAGTGTTTGTGAGCATAACAACTGAACCAAGTGGATAATGCATTCCAAGTCTTAAATCACTAAGATAATTATCATAATTTGAATATTTAGTAAATCCATAAAATCTAATATATCCATTAGGTGGTGGAATGTTGTCATGTGTTTCTACTGCAAATGATGCTAGTGCATCAGAATAATTTAATTTTTCAATAAAAGCAGGAATAATACAAGTGTCATGTACTAAATCTCCATGTTCTTCGAATGATCTTGATAACAATGCATTTTTAATTTCATTTAACAAATCTGCAGAAAAGTCATTGTGATATCTTAACATATAATCAAGTATTAACAGTGCTCTTGTCAATCCAACAATTCCTTTTGCAGTTAATTTTGGTGGTATGTTTTGGAGCATTTTAAATAATTTTCTCATATAAGTAATTCTTGATACTCTACTTAAATTATGAAAGATAAACAACATCATACATACTGTTTCATAACCAATACACTCTTCTCCTTTCCACTCATCGGTTGAAGCAATTAATCGTTCTAATGCATTAAGAAAAACATCCCATTCTTTTAAAGCAACAGGATCATCTTTTCCTTCAATAATGTTAGTATAACTTATTCTGTGAATCCATAAACGAGCAGTAAAGACAGCAAGTTCAACTGGAACAACTAAAGGATAATTATCTCTTCTTTTTTCAAGAAGAATTTGAAGATTTGTATCTGTGATATGTCTGTTATTAACTAACTGTTTCAACAATACACGCAAATTGGTGATTGATTCTGCATCAGATATTAATGGTCCAAATGGTGGTTTATTATCATTATTTAATGAAACTCTTGGTGATTGTGCAATAATAATCATCCATAGTGAATCCATATGTTGTCTTGAAAAATATTGTTTGACATATACTCTTAATGCTTTACAAGGGGATTCAGCAAAGATATGAACAGCAAGATATAATGGAACAATACGAGTTAATTCATAATCTACATCATATTTTTGATATGTTTTCATTGTCTCATCTCGATCAAATTTCATTAATCGAATTTTTTCTTTAGCTTCTTCATAACCAATACCAATAAATGAAGTTAATAATAGTGAAAATAAAGTATCCAAAAATACTCCATTTGGTGAAAGAATTAATTCTGTTAAATATTCAAACGTCTGAACAGCAAAAGCATCAAATTTGTATGTATAAACCTCAAGTTGACAACTAATCCTTGAATAATTTTTATAACTTGATACATCAACAACAGTAGTCAAATTAGATTGAAGACGAGAGAAAATATCTCTAGAAAAAGTAAGTGCTAGTGCTGTTGAATGTAAACAAGGGAGTGGTATTTCATCTTTGTTTTGAACCATTTCAATAATTCGAGTTAGTGTTTGGTCTTTAGAAAATAAAGATCCAAATAAACGTGCAGCAATATATGCTTCTAAATTTACATAGACAACAGGATTACCAATATGTTCTTTTAAAATAAGTGATAGATTAAATAAACATTCACAAAGATAATCACAATATGTGTGACATGAAATAGTTGTTTGACATAAATGTTCGTGCATTGTTACTAATACATTTGCTAATGTAACAATATCACCAACACAAGTGGGTTCAATTGTTTCAAATTTTCTAATGAAATTTAATACACTTCTTACTAATCTCAATGACCTTCCAACTCGTTGTTCATGAATAACCTCATCAACATGTTCTATATTCATATCTACTTGTTCAAGAATCATCTGACAATATTGAAGAATAGCTCCAATTGATAATAATTCCCAATTAAAAATTGTTTGATTTTCTTCAACTAATTTACCAAATACGTTTTTTCCTTTTTCTTCCATTTCACTTTTACTCATTATATCTCCTGAGGCTACAGCCCCATGAAGAAGACTTTTTAATGAAATTGTGTTCATTTGTGGTAATGCATCTGGAATTCTTGCTTTCATAGCAACAGGAATTGTTTCATGAAGAACACCCTCAACAGCTATTTGCATAATATCAGTAGTTTCTTGAGAAACAGCAAATAATGGATAACAAATATTTTGATGATCAGTAAATAATTTCATAACTTCAATATATGAAAAGTCTTCTGAATAACCACATAATATACTAACAGCAACTTGAATTTGTTTAAAGATATAATAATTATTAATCCCATCATTAAGATTTTCTTTTATTTTACCTGAATTAATTGATTTAATAATCTTACATGAATATCGTAAAATTTCTGTTGTAATATGTTCTAATTGTTGATAATTATTTTGTGGTTGTGTTAAACTCCATGATAAATCTACATGTGCTAGTTGCCATGAAATTACTGGTAAAAAAGGTGCTAAGAATTCATATTGAACTTTGTTAAGCTCTTTAGTATCTTTTAATATTTCAACATAACAACTAACTAAATTCATATCAACAGTAGAAGTTAAAAATGTTGGTTGTTGTACACGGGCAATTAACTGATCAAAAAATTGACTTTGTAAACCAGCATTTGATTGTAACTCTTCTTTTCGTTTTTGTATTTCTTTTTTTTTGGCAGCCCTTTTTTCTAACAATTGTTTTTTCTTCAGTTCGATGTTTCTTCGATCCTATTTCATTAGTTCTAAATTTTAAAACTTTTCTTTCACTCAAAATCAAAACAAACCATCTTAATGTTTTTTTCAGTTTTCTTTATTTTTTTCAATTATTTTGTTTTTTCCTTGATTAAATAACATTTTTTAAGATTTTTTGTTTTTAAAAATAGAAAAACAATATAAATTTTTTATTTGTGTTTCTAAATGATACTATTTTAAATTAATCTCTAAATCAGAATTACTAAATGAATATTAGAGAGTTTACTTTAATTATATTTTTATTGTTCAATTTCAGTTTTGCCCAAAACCATGTTGCAGTTAGTATCAGTAATTTGCCTGAGGACATTATTTATAATAAAACTTATTTTGATATTATTGATTATACCTTTAAAAAGCTTGGTATTTCTGTTACATTACATGCGTATCATCCAGACACAAATAATATTTCCACAGTCCATACTATTCATGACCAGATGATGAAAGATGGAATAAATTATGCAATCATTGGTGATACTATTACTTCCACTACTAGTGAATTAGTTATATGCCAAGATTCATATGTATTCAAGCAAAAAGGTAAAGAAATACCAATAATCAGTAATTCAGCAACTTCAGATACTCTTTCTAATAAAGATGATTATCCTAATTTTATGAGAACAATTCCAGTTGACTCAGCATCATATCAATCAATTATTGAATTTATTCATTCTTTTAAAAAGAAAAAAGTTGCAATGATTTATACAAATGATCCAAGTGGAAATTCAGGATATTTTAGAGTAAATAAATTATGTAATGAAAAGAGTATTGCACTTCTTGGTATTCGTTATGGTGAAAAAATGCCAGATATGGAAAATTTAGGTGGTATTGATACAATTATTAGTAATATGTATATGGAAGAATTATTTGACACTTGGAAACGATTTCCAAAAATACTAGAAACAAAAATGTGGGTATTACCAGATGCTGCAATGGTTATTAGTGAAACTGATTTTGAGTTAAATGGATTTAAAGAGGTATTAAATAACAAAACAAATGTCATTATTGCAAGTCTT
>NW_001853824.1:125562-127161 GCF_000209125.1 Entamoeba dispar SAW760
CTTTAAAAATTATCCACAGATATTTTCTATTAACTACCTAATATAATATTATTCTTTTCATTTTGAGTCTATCGTAGTGTTAAAAATAAAAATTTCAACCAACGGTAATAAAGGAAAAACTTGTTTTCTTTTTATTATTAAATAATAAACTAATATTATATATATATAAGAAATAACACATAAATTCTTATTGTATTTGTAGAATCTATTTATTTTATCAAAAATATTTTATATAATGGTTATTCTTCTAATATTCAATGAAAAATTTAATAAAAACCATCCACTAAAAGAATAAACTTTCATAAAAAAAATGATTAATGATAAATAGTAATGAAGTAATCACAAATAATTGATAAAAAAAATTATCACTGAAGTATTTCTTTATGAATCTGTAATTATCAGTATTTTTCTTAACTTGAATGTACCTTTATAATTAACAAACACAATCTCATTAGAAAAAACTCAAAATACACAAAAACGAAAAATAAGATTATATTTTTATTGTAAGACTAAACTAATAGAGAAGAACAATATTTCTGATATGGAAGAATATTCATACCATAGTGAAGAAAGTATTACTTCTATCAAAGAACTACAAGAAACTATTGATAAAAATAATGAATCAATACTGGAGTTAAACAAACACTATGACACTAATAGACAAATCCAAAATTCTTTAAAACATAACATTTTATATCCTCTTAAAAAAGAAATAATTATAAACCAACTCCAAAAAAATGAAGAAAAAATACAACACCAAAAAGAAAAAGAATTGTTAAGTTTAGAAAAAAAGGCAATCAAACTAGCCAAAGAGATTGTCAAAGGGTCATGTCTTGAGAAATATTCAAATTCAATTAATTGTCATTCTGAACACTATGAAGAAGAAAAAGTACTAGAAAAACTAAGAAAAATGAACCTAAGTTCTGTGATCAACAAGCTTCAATTAATTAATAATTAAGTTCATTGTTATTTCTCTTCAATAAAACATTAAACTAGGAACAAAAATATTTTAAATTGTTATATATAACAAAAACGTTTATTCTTTTTTATGGATAAACTATTTTCAGATTATGGGGTAATTTAATTTAACAACAATACAATTTATAATAAGACTGTTAGTTAATTCTTTTCAAATAGTTATCAAAATATTTCTTAAAGGAAACAAATTAAAGAAAATATCACCTGAAAATATTAAAGTTATAAATTAATTTAAACAAAGGAATCAATAAACCTTAATAAATGAAGAAAAATAACTAAAGATAATCTTTATTAAAAAAAACGAATCTAAAGAAGAAACAATTTAAATCATATGTGTTAATTTTTTAAATATAAAAAAAAAACTTAAAAATATTTATATAATATTGTTTTTAATGATTTATATCAAAATTAATATAGAACTTTGTTAATGAAAGTAGTTTAAAACCTAAAAAGTGATTAAATTGGTTTAATTTGAAATTTAAAATAATAACAATAATTTATTGTATCTTTTAGTTAAGTTTTATTCATTCTAGGATTGAAAAAGTACTTATTATAACAAGGTAAGTTTAAAAAGATAGTATAATCTAAGTTGAAACAAATAAATAACTTAGTTGTGTTGAT
>NW_001853824.1:127261-134845 GCF_000209125.1 Entamoeba dispar SAW760
CAACTGCTTGAGATATGAATACAATAAACGACTATTTTTTTCTAAAAACATTGATGCTAAAACCTCTTCATTTGATGGTCTTAAAGTACTAACATGTCTATCAACTTGTCTATGAACAGTATGTAAGTACTTTTTAACTGGAGTACTTCTACCTTCAGTTGAACAACAATAAATGGGGGACTGACAAGTGTTATGACTTCCTATAGAACTTTTTGAAGAACAGAGTGAATCATCAGGTGTCATGCTTGCAGAATTTGATACTTGTAAGGTTTGGTCCTGACTAAGGAAAACGTCAGAAGAATAGTTGGGGAAACTAGTCTTTCTCCTAAGAGTACGAGCCATACCAAAGTAATTTAATTGATGAGATCCCAAGATTTCAATCTTAATTTATTTCATTTCCTAAAATAAACCAACGTTCTAAATATAAAATATAGGGGTCGGAATAACACTTTCATTTTAAAAATTCAAGTTTTTAACTCTTTCTTTTTAATTTCGTAAATTATTATTTTACATTCCTTTTTTTTTTAAGTAATTCTGTTAAAAATTTTCTTGGATTGGTTATCATTATAAAACAACTCATTACAATCGGAATCATAAAAAAATCATTCCATTAGCATTGTTGTTATTTAAAAAATAATTATTTTCTTAATTTTTCTAACTGCGAAAATTAGAATTGATAATACTATTATCAAAAAAAATCAAATCAATAAAAAGTATTACTCATCAATTTCGTCTCCTTTTTCTCTATCTTTTTAGGTATTATCAAAATATCACTTTTTATATTTAATCACTTTTATTTTATGTTAACAGATAGAACTGAGTCTATAAGGTATTTATTTAGTGTTTTGTAGTATTAATTTGTTTTAATATTAACGTCATCAAATAAAATGAAAAATAAAACAATATTTATTAAAACAAATATAATATGACTTATAATTTTTTTCATTTTCTATTAACGTTAACTCTACCAAAACATTATTTTTTTCATATCTCTCTCAATAAACCCAAATAATAATAACTTATTCTTTAGAATTTTTGAAAAACATTAAAGATATGCATGAGTGCTGTCTATGGTTCGCTTATTATTTTTCAAATAAATCTAATAAACAAAGTAATAAAAACATTGAATGATCTTAAGATTCTTTCAAGCTATTTTAAAAATACAAATAAAACAAAAAATGATGATGACATCTTAAATAAAAAATTGGGTTAATGTAAAATAAAGACAAAATTTTTTTATAGTAAAATCATACATATTTAAAAAATATCTTTTTTAAAGTATCTCGAAATGTTTTGCATAACCCAACTAACAATCCTATCATGACTATAAAATTCTGCTAATTTGTTTTTTTTTCAAAAAAAAAACGAAAAAAGAAGGGACTTAGAAAATACTCTTTTCGTTTATGAATCTGTGAAATCTTAAAAAAGTTAGTACTTCGAAAACTAGAAATAGAAAAAACTAATGAAAATATAATTTATTTTTCATATTAGAAAAAAATTTATTGATCTTTTTTGTCCTGAAAAAGACACTTATGGTTAACTAATTTATTATCAAAAATAATTATTTAGGAAATGATATTTGAAATAAAATATTAATTTGACAATAATTCTTATTTCCTTTAATCTTAATTGAAAATCATTTTAATTTATTAATACAACTTAAATAATTCTCAAAAACATTAACTATTTCATAACCTACAAAAGAAAAGTCTATGATTTATTTTAAAAATATAGTATTAAATTGATAAGTATTGCAATGTACAATTTGGTGAATGTTTCTAACTAAACTAAGAATTAACGTTCAAATGAAATAACAATTCTCCTTTATTTCAATATTTATTCTACTTTATGTATATCTTGTCGTACCTGATTACTTCTTTTTTTTTCATTTGTACTCTTAATTAAATGATTTAAATTTTATTTAATATCATTGCTTACTGTTATCTTCGAAATTAACTTTAATCATTTTAATAACTTCAACTACTTCTTCTGTAACTAACTTAGTTTTCTTTTTGTGGTTTTTGTTTATGTAAAGACATTGGTAGCATTTATTTTTTGTTGGTTTGCTAAAGATATGATAAGATTAGTGGTTGGTGAGATAGAAAAAACATCAAGTTGAAGTATCAATAAAACAAAAACAGTTAACACAATGGAAGAGAAAAATTATATTTTTTATATTAAAACAAATGAGCACTGATGAGAAATAAAAAAGTCAAATAATAGTTTGCATGCACAAACCTCATAGCTGAAATACACAGACTTATCACTTATTTAACCCCACTTATGCAAAGAAGAAACATCAATAGAACTTTAATTCTCTTTTATATCTTTTCTCGTCAGTAATTCTTTTTAAGTTTACAGTTAGGGAAACGGTTCAACTCATCATTTTAACACAACCGTGTTAAACTTAAACAATAATTAATTTGAATTGAACCTAAACCTTCTAAATACTCTCATAAAAAACTTTCGTTAGCACTAGCACTGAATTAGTTAGAATTTCTTTTGATATATTTCCTCTTGGGAAAAGAAATAAAAAAAGTGTTTCAATTTCAAGGCAAAATAAAACTTTGGTATCTATTATTAAACTTCTCAAGGTAACTTTTTCAGAATTTAATCAAGAGAAAAGAAAAAAAGGAAGGGGGACTAACAGAAAAAAGAAAGATGTAGAAGAAAAGAAAGAAGAGAAAGAAGAAAAAAAAAGATCTGGACAAAAAAGAAAAGAGAATATAAAAAGAGGAACTAAAAGAAAGAAAACGATAAGAATGAAAGGATTAGAAGTAGTAAAAGATTTATATTGGGTAGGAGTATTTGATAAAGAATTACGAGTATTTGACATAATAATGAGGACACCATATGGGACGACATACAATTCATTTTTATTAAAAAGTGAGAAAGGGAATGTATTATTTGAAACATGTAAAGAGAATTTTGCCGAGGAATGTTTAGAAAGAATAGAAGATGTTATAGGAAAAGAAGGGAAAATAGATTATATAGTATTAAATCACACAGAACCGGATCATAGTGGATCATTAGTACATATATTAGAGAAATATCCAGAAGCTACAGTAATTGGAACAATGGCAGCATTAAATAACATTAAATATATTGGACATATTAAAGAAAATACAAAAACATTAAATTCAGGAAAAATTAAAACACTTGATTTAGGAAATTATCATTTAAAATTTTTAATTCAACCATTTTTACATTGGCCAGATACTATGATGACAGTTATTGAAGAATTAAAAGTATTAGTTAGTTGTGATGTTTTTGGAGGACATTATGCAGATGAAAGAGTATTTAATGATCAAATGATGGATAGAATTAAAGATATGGATGATGCATATAAACATTATTTTGATTGTATTTTTGGACCATTTAAAAATTATGTAATTAAAGGAATTAATATGATTGAAACACAAATGGGATTCCCAACTGATGAACTTAAAGCTATTTGTTGTAGTCATGGACCTGTTTTAAGAACAAATATTAAAGAAAATATTGAAAGATATAGAAAATGGGCACAACCTATTATTTTAAAAAATAAAGTTGTTATTGCTTATGGTTCTGCTTATGGTTATACTCAAAAAATGGCTGAAAAAATTAGTGAAGGAATTAAATCTTCTGGTGTTGATGTTAAAATCTTTAATATAGTTCAATCTTCTATTGATGATGTTTTAAAAGAATTCGATGATGCTAAAGGTTTACTTTTAGGTACTCCTACTTTAGTTAATGATGCTATCCCTCCTATTATGAATATCGCTTGTAGTCTTAATCCAACTATTCATTGCAATAGATTCATTCAATGTTTCGGTTCTTTCGGTTGGAGTGGTGAAGGTGTTAAAAATTTATCTGCTAGAATCATTCAATTAAAAGCTCATCAACCCGTAGAACCTTTATCTATTAAATTCCATCCTAATTCTATTGAATTACAAACTTGCTTTGATTGGGGAAAGAAATTCGCTGATGCTCTTCTTAATGCTTAATTCTCCTTTTTTTCTTTTTTTCCTTTTTTTCTTCTTAGTTATAATCAAATTGTGATGAAGTGATTGAATTGTTTATTTTATAATGATTTAAATCTTATTTAAACTAGTTATTTAGTTTATTTTAAAGTTAAATGAATGAAGAATGATTGTGTGTACATCGTTAACAAGTTAATCACTAATAACATTTTGTATAAATTACTTGTAATCTTCTGTTAGTACTTTTTTCATAACTTATTATCCATTCTGAATAAAAAAAATGTAAAATCTTTTTTTACAACCTATTTAATGATAATATCAAAATTAGTATGGAACAAATACAAAAAATCAACACTGTTTTGTATTAGTTTTGGTGATAGTTTTAATGTCTATCAATTATTTTAAATAAAAAATCAGCAAATGCTGATGTATTTCAATGATCCCCTTATCAAATTTCACCACTCTGATTCTAGTTTTATTATTAAATGATTATTGTTTAATCTTTCTATACTTTTTTTTCTAATGGTACTAAGCACAGATTAATGAATAATTTACTGTATTACAATAATTCATTTTTTATTAATGGATAACTTCTCTAGGTATTTTAGATATCGATTTGATGAATTATTTATTGTCTAATTATATATTGTAAATATATTCTTCTATCCAATGCTTCGTATTTGTTTCAACCATAGATTTAGTATTATCTGGAAGTTGGAGGAAGAAAATAACTCGTATAAATGTAGATTTAAATCTTAACTATTTAATCTTTTGGTTGTTTAGTAAGTCATTCTTTAAGTATTTTTACACTTTCAAAAATGTCTTATGGTTTTCTTTCAATAAACAGTTGAAGATGTTTTTAGAAAATGTATTTGATTGACGAGAAGAATTAACTCATTCATTTCTTCAACGCCTCATATACTAAAAGATGCTGTCTAATACTAGAGATGAAAGTTGAGAGAAATTGACTAAGATATTGATCAAAATAATAAAACCAATGGAAGGTGTATTTAAATTAATACCATTATTAATTCATTGAAGGAGCTAAAATTATAAAGAGAAAAATAGTATAACAAAACCTAGCATTTAATGATATAGATATGTAATAGATTAATACATCATTCCTGAATTACTAAATTGCAAACCAAATGAATTTAATATACTAATATCATTAATACAATTCAATTGACTTTGAACAAACTTATTTGAAATGTTACAATTAAATTTATAATATTAAGAGGTGTTGGAGTAGATACTAAAAACACCATTAATACAATTAATGAAGATAGTATTTTATTACTTAAAAATACTTCAGTCTTATCACTAGATAATCATAAAATAAGAACTACACTCTTATTAAAAAAAGAAATTTTATGCCTTTTCTATATTCTTAATAATTTTTTTTTATTTTGGTGTTTGTAATATCAGTATCAATTATGGATACAATTGAATCGATATTGAAATAAACATAAATAAATGTGGAGTATTAAAAAGATGAAATATAAGTATCACAGATAACATGTATACTATACCATTAGTAGATGAAAAAACATACATATAAATATTTAAGAGTTTATCAAATTACAAGAAATGATGAATCAGGATGTATAGAGAAATAATTAACAATAATAAAGATTGATTAGAAGAAATAAAAGAAATTATAGTAATAAGAATTATATGAATAGAATAAATACAGAAATAATATATAAATTTACATATAGTGATTCTGTTGTTAAATGAACAAATATGAAAATAAAAGAAATAGATAAAATGATAAAAAAATGATTAAAAGAAATATAATAGGAACATGTGTATTAATAGATTATATATAAATCAAAATAGTAATAGAGATGGATTAAAGAGTGTAAAGGATGAATATGAATATTGAATTAATAATAACATTTATGTATTTCACATTGAAAAGAGAAGATAAAATATGAGGTATGATAAAGTTAAATGAAAAAAAGGAAAGGAATACAGAATAGATTGTATAAATCACGTTGAAAAAGAATAAATAAAGAAGAAATTAAAAAATGATTGAGGAAGAAGAAAAAAAGAAAGAAAAAAAGAAATAATAAAAGATACAAAAGATAAATTTTAAGAAGAATATATCAATAACTGGAGAAATAAGAAAGTAATGAAATTTTAAAATGATTTAAAGATAAAATGACAAACTAAAATAAAACAATTAAAATATTGAAAACAATTAATATTATAAGGAATATATTCAAATAAAGAAAAAGCAATAAATATTGGAATAATGAAAGTAATATGGACACGTGAACCAAAATATACAATGTGTAAGATTTATAATAAAATATCAACAATAAATCATATCATTCTCAATTGTATAATCAATAAAAAACACAGATGAATAAATATGATAAAATGAATATTATTGAGTGGTTTAAAGATTAAATAAGAAATATATTCAGATGAAGAAATGAAGAGAAAAAGAAAAAAAAATACAAAGAAATTAATAATAAGAAAAGAAGAATTAAGAAAAAAAAGAAAGAAGAATAGAGATAAAATACTTATAACTTTGGATCAAGAAATATAAATAAAAAATGAATGAAATTTCCTAAAAGACCAGGTATTTATGTAAGAGATTTAAAGAAGAAAGAAGCACTAATCATAGATATGACAATAATAAGAGATAAGAATATGAGTAAAACATTTACAAATAAAATAAATATGTATATGAAATTACAAGAACATTTTATAAAAATAGAAAGATTAATAAGAGTAATAATATGCCAATCATATTAACAATAGGAGATTGAAAATAAAGAAACAGTTAGATTATTAAGAAGTGAAGGAAATAAAATTCCATGTGAAATAATGGTAAAAAATATTGTAATATCAAATATGAAAGATCTCATGAGATATGAAATGACCATTGTGGAGAATACAAAGATGCAGAAGATTCAGAAGAAGTTGACTCTTTGTGAATGAATGGAAGAAATTCTCAACTGAACAACAGGTTAAAATTAATAAGCCTTTATTTAATATTTATTATTAGTATCAATTATGTTAAGTCACAACTTAACTTCAAATAATCAGAAAGTATTTTTTACAAATTTGAATAATGAAACAGAGTTAGAATATAAAAATTGTCACTAAAACAAAAAACAAATTTATCAATATATACAAGAAATAAAACAAGCCATAAAAAATCTTCACAGAAGAAAAGAACCTATTGTATTATCTACACCATTTTCTATGATACAGCATAATAACATTCTTGTTAAGAACTTTATTATTATTTTTAATTCATTGAATGCTTCAGTAAATTGTTTTTGGTGGTTAACAAATATAATTCCAATAATAATTCCAATAATTGTAGATATACTGTCCTTCCTTTCATTATCATTTTTGAATAATGAAGTTGGTTTTGTGATGTGATTTATTATAAAGTCATTCATTACTTCTATTCCTTCTAACATTCCAGTTTTTAACATATTAATATCTGAACAACATCTATTTTCTGGAGAGAAGAGTAATGAAATATGTCCTAGAATCATTTTAACATATTTACAATTATTTTGAATAAGAATTGGTGAATTTGATGTTGTCAGCCATTGTTTGTATATTTTTAAACACCGAATTTTTCTGTTAACAT
>NW_001853824.1:134945-158726 GCF_000209125.1 Entamoeba dispar SAW760
GTAAATCATCTTCTTCGGCTGTCCACATTTGTGCTGGTCTTCTTTGTTTTTTTCTTGTATTTTCTCTTGTTTTAGAACTATTATTCATTTCATAACACATTTTGTTCTTGAGTTCTATCTAACCCCCACATTAAATAGTGCCCCTTTTTTTTACTAATATCATTCTTTAGAATTAGTCGACATAACACCCAATTTCTGTCTTCTTTCTATGATTTGAGATATCTTTCAACAAAATCCTTTATTCTATTTCTATTTTCTTTTGCCTCTTTATGATTCTAATTTCTTTTTTTTTTCCTTTCAATTACCATTTTCTCTCTTTCTTTCTTACTAAAATTCTTATCTTTTCTTTTTTATTCCTCATCTCAAATCATATTTCTAAAATTACTTTAAACCCTTAAAAAAATTCTCTTTAACCTCCATCTTAATTTACTTCTATGATTTGACTTTGTTTCTCTATAACTTTTTTGTTTCTTCTCCTTCTCTAACCGTTCCTCATTCTAGCCATCGTCTCAGCCATCTAAAAAATGTTCTTTGCCACAGCATCCCATTTTGTGGCTTAAGAACCCAATGATTTTCATCTGGAAAATATAATAACTCTGCTGCAACTCCTTGCATTCTTGCCCCATTGAATGCTGCAATCCCTTGACTCACTACCACTCGATAATCTTTTTCACTATGAATACACAAAATAGGTGTATCCCACTTTTCAACAAATCGGTGTGGTGAATTTTCATAACTTTTTTTACTTTTTTCTTTTCCCTCCCACACTGCACTTCCCATATCCCATTGTGAAAACCACATTTCTTCTGTTTCTATATATTGTTCCTCTGTATTAAATATCCCATCATGTGCAATAAATACTTTAAATCGTTTCTGATAATGTCTATCAAACTAGCTATTTAAACATAATAATTTCTAAGGTTTTTTTGAACGAAAAGTTATTTACTATTTTTAAAATTATTCAAAAATAAGGATCTAATAATTTTACAATAAATATATGTATAGAAACAACCTTTTTTTTCTTATTGTTGTTAATTTTAGCTTTGCTATCAATTTTGATCAATGGAAAATCAAATATAACATAAAGTATTCAGGAAGTGAGTTGTTAAGAAGAAGAGCAGTATTTCTTCAAAACTCAAAATTAATTCAAATGATAAATAATCAAAACCTTTCATTTACTGTCACTAATGAAGGTCCTTTCAGTGTATTAACAAATGAAGAATATAAAATGCTTCATCATCGCATTGATATAGAAAAGGAGATAAAACAATTAAAATCTCATAAAATGAATTTCCTTAAAAATATTGACAATAAAGAAGTTCTTGATAGTATTGATTGGAGAAGTGAAGGAAAAGTAACTCCAGTAAAAAATCAAAGAAAGTGTGCTTCATGCTATGCTTTTGGAAGTGTTGCAACAATAGAATCATTGATAATGCAAGAAACTCATATTAAAGAAATTGATTTATCTGAACAACAAATAGTAGATTGTAGTCAAGGAGAATATTCTAATTGGGGCTGTACTTGTGGAAATGTAGGAAATAGTTTTAATTATATAAGAGATCATGGGGTTCTTCTTGAGAGAGATTATCCTTATACTGGCAAAGCAAACAATTGTTCTATTGATGGTAAAAAACCAGTGATAAAAATAAAGGATTATTCTTTTGTTTTTCCACAAACAGAAGAAAATTTAAAAATTGCAGTATATCATCAACCTGTAGCTGTCTCTATTGATTCCTCACAACCAAGTTTTCAATTTTATGAAGGAGGAATATATGATGAACCAAATTGCAAATGGGTAGATCATATTGTGACAGTTGTTGGATATGGAACGACAGAAGAACATCAAGATTTCTGGATTGTTAAAAATTCATATGGAAATGAATGGGGGTTAAATGGATATATTTATATGTCACGAAATAAAAACAATCAATGTGGAATAGCAACAATAGCAGTATATCCAAAAGGACTAATTATTCTTTAATAAATTAAATTAATAAATAAGAAAAAAAATTTATTTAAAAAGAAGTTTAATTGAAAACATGTTTTGCAAGTTATTATTTACTTGTATTGTTGCATAAAAGAATTATGGAAAACTTGGATTCTTTTTCCAACTTCTTCAATCTCATTCTCTGGTGGTAACAAAGCAATTCTAAAATGATAAGTACCTTTTCTCTGACCAAATCCAGATCCTTTAACAACAGCAATACCAGTCTTTTTTAACATTTCAATACAGTAAGTTTCATTTGGATCTTCATGTCTTTCATGACATTCTTGTATGAATTTTTCTGGTAATGTAATTCTTGGGAAAAGATACATAGCACCAGCAGCTCTATTACAAGACATACCATCACATTTATTGAAGATATCACACAAATATTCTGCCTTACGTTTTAAAGAACCAAGAATTGCATCTCTTTCTTGTTTAAATAACGGATATGATGGATCTCCTTCTTTTGGAAGATTACAAATTATAGACATTACAACTTGTCCTACTACATTAGAACACAGAGTAGTAGAAATAATTTTATACATCATTAAACGAGCAAATTCTGGAATATTGGTACATGCAAACATTCCTCCTCTCTTACCACACTCTCCATAAAATCCTTTTGAAATTGAGTGGAAAGAAATTAATTCAAGTCCATGTGCAATTTCTGGTTCCATTGTAGCAAGAACTTTTCTAAATGAGTTGAATGGAATATCGGTCCAAATATTTTCTTGATATACTTCATCAGCCATTAAACAAATCTTCTTTTCATTACAGAATTTAATAATTTCTTTTATAGTATCAATTGGTAAAACTTCCCCACATGGATTTCCTGGATTAATAACAACTAAAGCCTTAATTTTAATTCCTTGATTTTGATATTTCTCATATTGTTCCTTAATATCATTAATGTCTGGTAACCAATAATTATCTTCATTTAAATTATAATGACATGTTTTTCCACCTAACTGTTGAATACAAGCACCATACAATGGATATTGTGGATTTGGAATCATAATACCATGAAGTGGATGTGAAATCATTAGTTGCATAACAATCTTAATAGCAATAGAAGCACCATCAGTTAAATAAATATCTTCTGGGGACATTGGAACGTTATCTCTTTCTTCTAAGAAATGTGCAATTGTTTGTCTAACATAAGCAAGACCTTTAGATGGTGAATAAGCACCAGTTGTTCCATCACAACCAGTGGCTTTAATAATTTCTTTAGCACGAGCAACAGCATCAGCATGGAAAAGTTCTGGATGTTCTGTAAGAGCAGGATATTCGACCATAGAAGTAATTTCTCTAATAAAAGTTAATGGCTTTTGATTTAATAATTGAGGATTACCACTATTACATTTAACAACTTTTTCAAATGGATAAGGATTTGGTTTACCTTCTGCTTTTGCTTTTTTGATAGCACTATCAATTTCTTCTGAAATAATAGCAATTTTACCACGGACAGCAAACTGGAATGCAACTACATCTGGACTAATATTTTCACTAGCAAATGACCTCATTTAATTAATTTGAATTGGTTTATTAGTTTAACTCTTCTTTAAAAACAGCAGAAATTAAGTATCAAAAGATTTTATTCAGAAGCTAAAGGTTCGAAGGTCCAAACTATTCTTCTTTTCTTCTAATAAATTCTCTTTTTTTCTCATTTTTGTAAATCTATTGAAAAGTATTTTTAAACTTAAAAATTATATTAATGACTCACATAACTATTAAACAATAACTTTTTATCCATATTCTATAATTTATTCTTTTTTGGTAAAAGATGCTTTAGTTTCAGTATAAAACCCTGATTTGACAGAAGGCTGTGGATAATGGTCGATTGAAGTAGAAGATATATAAACTGAGTAATTTTGTTTAATTAGTTTTATTTTATTGAACTACTAGTGATTTTCAACGCACTTTTTCTTGATTTTCTTTTTTCATTAAGATAATTGAAACTACATTTAATAATTTTTTGGACTTCAAGAAAAAATGGTTGAACTTCCAATTTATTAAAAATGTTATATAAACCAAATTAAATTTATGAAGTTGAATGAACAATCAGCTTAATCAAACGTTCTGCTTTAGAATTAATTGAAGTGTTTGGTAACTTTGAAAATGAGAAAAGGTTTATTGTTATTTTTGATATTTCTTCGTGTGTGTATTGATTCATATCAAAAGAATCCAATAAACTATTTAATTGGTTTAAAGATTCTTGTTCTATTTCTGATATTTTTGAAGTTGAATATCTAGAAAAAGAGAGTGAATGAATAAATAAAATATATGTTTCTTCTTTTCCACTAGAAAAATGGAATTGCTTAATATAGTTAATAACTTCTTGAGTAGTGTATGATGCAGTAACAAATGGATCTGCTAAAGTCTTCATTTTTGGAACTTTTTGAATAAAAAAGCTATCAAATATTGAAAGAAATTCAATAGTATTTCTTTCAAACTCTTTTTCTACTTTTATCCCAGCCTGAGTATCGCTCATTGTTTTAACAACTTCAAATCTTTTATCAACAACATGTCTTAGATAAACACTTTTTTGGTAATCAAGAAGAGTTATTTTTCTATTTTTTTGAATGATATTAAGAACCATTTTATTTGTTACTCCAACAATAAAACTTTTTTCACTGTGAATCAAAGGATCATTAATCGTAAAGTATGGCCGAATTTCTCCAGAATATTTCAATGGGAAAATTAATCCAACAAGGTATTCAATTGCTTCACTCACTTCACAGACATCATCTCCTAATACAACGATAGAATCACCTACTAATAACGAAATCCATAATGACCTTAACTCTCGTAAGTAGTTTCTTAATAATGATGGAAAAGGTTTTTTCCCTGAAATAGTTACATCAAATCGTTTACCAAATAATTTTAAAGAAACTGATTTACCTGGACAGTATTTTGGAAATGAGTTAAATTTCATTTCTAGGACTTGAAGAAAAGATGTTACATCAGAAATATTTTCTTTAAATGTTGGGATAAGTTGATATAACAAAGTATGATATGGTAATATTTCTTTATTTTTAGTAATTAGTATTAACGATCTTTGGGTTGATTCTCTTGATTTAATGTGAGGTATCTGGATGAATAAAACATGACAGTATATTGATGAATGAATTAATGGAAATCTAAATGTAAAAATTTTATATTTAGTTTCAATTATTTCATTCACTTGTATTCGATCAGGAAATCCAAGAAATATTCTAATCATTAGACCTTTTTTATTTCTTTTAATAAAACAAACACTTGTGAAGTGAAATATTCACCATATAATACTGTAATGTTTGATGGGTTTTGTGCAATTATCTCTATTTTTATTACTTCTGTTATTGTCAAATTTTGAATAAATCAAAAATTTGACAAACTTCCTCCAATATCCTTATCAAATGACACAACTAAACTTGCTTCACACCAACTTATTGGTTGTTCATTTTCTTCTGTCATTTGCAATTGTTGTTTTGCAAGTTTTAATTTATTAAATTTTTGAAAGACGAAAAAAATGTTATATTGTTTTTCAAAATAACAGAATAAGTTATAAATGTTATTTAAAACAAAAAATAGAGGACATACTAATATCCAAAAATTTAAAAATAATTTGAATTAATACCTCATAGAAAATCGAACTAATGAAAATTTAAAAATCTACTTGTCAAAGGAAACTTAGAATTAAGATAATTAAATGTCAATGTCTAGAGTTGAATTTGAAGAGAAGTGCTCTGCAGAAGGTAAAATTTGTTGTTTTAAATTACCTGAATTAGCTGAAGAAGCAAAAATACTAAATGATAAGATGTTTGATTTTAATAACGAAAGAGATTTCACTAAAAGACAAGAAATTATCAAAACTATTGTTAAAAGTATTGGTGAAAATAGTGTTGTTTTTCCACCATTCAGGTGTTCAAAAGGAAGATTTATAACAATTGGTAATAATACTGTTATTAATATCAACTGTTATATTATTGATGGAATTCCAATAACCATAGGCAATAATGTTATGATTGCTGCAAATGTTAGTATTCTTGGAGGAACTCATTCAACTGATCCAGTAATAAGAAATTATGGTACAGTTTACAGAAGACCTATTACTATTGAAGATGGTGCATGGATTGGATGTGGAGCAAAGATCTTACCTGGAGTAAGAATAGGTAAAAATGCTGTAGTTGGAGCAGGTAGTGTTGTTACTCATGACATTCCAGATAATATGGTTGCTGTAGGAAATCCTGCAAGGGTAAAAAGAAGAGTTTCAGAGCACCCAGGATGGACAATAGAAAATAGAGATGTACCTTTAGATTAAAATTTATTGCTTCTTTTTTTTGAATAAAAAAATTAAAGGTTTTATGATGATTTATTTTTTGTAATAAATTTTAGTTTTAAAATCAAATTAAGAGAAGTGATCAATTACTCTTTTTAAAATTGATGCCTTAGCTGCAATTACTTCTGGATCATATGTAGCAACAGGTTTAAATAACAATTCTCCTAATGTTTCAGTAAAAGTTTCTATTTGAGCTTGTTGGTGATTGAATAAGTCAGTAATTTTACCCTCTTCAGAAGAATAAAAAGAATAAACATAAGAGAATTTCAACCAACATCGTGCTAAAATCAAAATATCAAATGCCTCTTCTATTCTAGTAATAATTCTTGACTGATTTTTAAAGTGTTCATAAACTTCTCCCATTGTTTTTTTCTTTTGTTCTCTTGTTTGTCTGTGAAGAGAGTTATGACTCATCCAACGGTCAAAGTAATGATTATATTTCTCATAGAAAGTTTTTTTAGATTTAGCTTTATTATCTAATTCATTTCCAAGACTTTTACCAGCATTATAAATATTACATGAATAAAACCCTCCAGTCTTTTCACCATGGGTTTTCCAATCTCCTCTACACATCCAACACCATTCTCCATGACACTTAGGACATGTCATATGATTACATCCTTGTGTTCTTTCACATAACAGTCCACAATGGCAACACGCTTTTGCAGTCAATAACAAATATGAATTTTCATCATCTTTAGTTGATAATTCATTCCAATCAGATACTTGTTTACATGTTGCAGGTGCGTGGTACTCTCCAAGGCATTTAAAACAAAACCGTTGTCCACATAAACAAAAAATATTATCACTTGCTCTTTCTGATGACAACACGATTATAGCCCTTCCACATTGTGGGTTTGGGCAAAAAACATTTCCTTGTAATTCAACGTATTCTTTTTTTAAAAAGTACCAGAACCTATCAGCAAAATCAGCAGATATTTTTTTTACTAATTCATAATGTATTTTACAATGACATCCCTGACACATACATAAAGAATCAATGAAATTTGGTCCTCGTTTCATAGCTTCTTCAATATATTCTCTCCAACAATTCTTACAGTAATAATGCCCACAACTAAGACCAACTACTTCAGTTACTTCATCATAACAAACATCACATAGCATTTTTCCTTTAGGTGGATCTCTTTCTGGCATTTTAGTCCCAGATAATGCTAAGTACTTATCAGGATCATCAAAATAAACATCATTCATTTTATTGACATTCCATTTAAAGTGTCTCAATAATAAACTGCAATCACCCTCTCCAAGACAAGTGAAATCACAAACATCTCCCAACAATTTTTGCATTTCTTGATCAATTTTGCAACTTTCTTTAATCTCAAATGGTTTTATTTGAGATTCAGCCTCCTCAAAATCAGTACTTGCAGACAACATTAATTAAATAATTTTAGTTTTCTGCTTTTATTTCTTTGGTGTTTCAGTATTTTTCCATTTCCTTTTATTAGTTCTTTGATATATTTCATTAGTTGATAAATTATTATTATATCAATGCTTATCTTCTAATAAAAAATAGTATTTATCAACCATATTTTTTTGAGTCTTATTTTTTTTAGATGATATTTTTCTTTTTTCAATTAAATAAATTATTTCATTTCTATAAAATACTCATGTTTATTTTCTTATCTTTAAAGGTGAAAAACTTAAATTCAAATAACTTATAATTAAATTTAATTATCAAGATAGCCAAGTTCTTTAATATAAGCGTATTGCTCGGGAATTTCGTTCATGGCTGCACATGCAAAAGCAACTTCAGGATTTTCTACGTTTCCTTCACAGACTTTGTAATAATTAACAAAGTTAAAGTTATCAAATTTAGCTTTTTTCACATTGTCATCAAAATTCTCCATTTCACCAAATGGTCCATCTCCAACACCAACACAAACAATAGAGAGTGGATAATTTGACGCTTCTTCGATTACTTTTCTGTTGGGACTAACACTACTGACTTGTCCATCACAAATGATAACAAGAATATGATATTGTTTTGTCTCTTTAACAATTTTAATTGCTCTTTTAATTAATGGAACAAATGAAGTTGGTCCACATAAATCAACACTTGAAGCAACAACCTTATACCGTTCAATGGCAGCGGCCATTCCCAAAAATGGTTTAGACTCTGGACTTAAGTCAAACACTGTGTCGTCCTGGGTTTTAGAATCACCAAACCCAAATACAGGAATGAGTCTATCGTCATCAAATTTTTCCATTGTCTTTCCCATAATTTCCATTACTTTAATATATGGATTTGGATTTGACTCATCAATGGTATGCATATTCTTTCCATATGTTCTCATTCCAGAACTTGTATTAGAGGCAGTGAAATCAATACCAACTATAAGGTTTGAAGATTCAAGACCAGCCTTTTGTAAAGCATCTTGAAGGTCTTCAACACTTTCATACGTAGTCATAATTGGTTGTGTTATTCTCTTGCGTTGAACTTTACTTCCTTCGTTTCCCATGTGAATGATTATTGAGATAAACTGTCTCTCTGAACCTCTTAAACATCTCCTTTTTTCAAGTAAAAATTTAGGTTGAAGATTTTTTATGATAAATCAAAGCTTTAAAGATTCCTCATCCATCAAAGTTATATTTTTTTATAGAAAAGTGTCTCTTTTCATTTTTATTTGAATCTTTTTTAAGAAGAAAAAAGTGTTAAATAATAAATTCATCACCAAAAAAGAGCCAAAAGATGATTACTAATTGGTTAATCACCAAGATTTCTCTCGAATAATAACATATAAATAATCTTCTTCCATACCAATCCATTAGTTTCCTTTTTAAACACATCAGTAATTATTTCGTCATTCCACTCTTTATCAAACTCACTTTCGTTACACCCACTTCGTGCTTTTGATAAAATTGGAACAAATTGTGATGCAGCATCAATCACTGCATCATCCGGCATTTGGTAAAAATCAATAATATTTTGAATCATTTTAAGTAACGTCTTTAAATAAGAAACAAAATCATCAAAAGACTCAACTGGAGTTCCAATACAAATTTTAATGAATTGAGATTCTTCTATAACTACAATTTCATTTCCTTCATTTAGTCTTGAATTAATAATACACTGCCATACACATTTATAGAACGAAATATCACCTTTAACTTTCTTTAAAATAATACTATTTTCATTAACATTAACTGCTTCTTTAATTTTATTTTCTAATTCTTCTTTTTCTTGATTTTGTAATTCATTATAAACTACTTCAGCAATTTTTAATGTTTTCTTTTTTTCTTTTAATTCGGTTATCACTTTTTTTCTTTCTTCACTTGTTTTTAAGCTAAGACATCTTTTAAAATAATTGATGTTTTTAATAACGTCATTCACAACAGTTAATTCTTGTTCAGTATTAGAAGGACATTCAAAATCTGAAATTTCTTTTTTCCATTTATCTATTTCTTCTTTAGTAGCAATTGTGTTTAATTTTTCTTCTATTTCTTGTTCCTTTTCGGTTTTATCACTAACCTCCTTCTCTAATTCTAAAATCATTCCTTTAATTTCTTTTAATGCATTTTCTCTTTTTTCATGTTCTGAGGGTTCAAAGCTTACTCCTTCAAAAATGGACATAGAACTGAATATTTAGTTACTATTTGAAAAAATGAGAGACGTTGTTCTCTTCTTATTTTTCTTCTCTGTTTTTGCTAGCGATTTGATTGATCTATACAATAGCGTATATCAAGCTTTTGAAGTTTGTTATTTTACCATTAATTTATGCGTTATTGAATTAAAGAAAAACTGTTCTATTCATACCAGAAAAAGCCTCAGTATTAGTAAGTATAAAATAAACATTCAATTTATTATTTAAATGAAACAGAATTAATCTTTCTAGAATAAAGCTAATGCTCCAACAAACTGTCTTCATTTATATGGTCAATACCCATTAAATACTAATTACTCACAATCATCAACTGATTATTGTTATAGTTGTAAAACAAATATATTTGATGTGGTCACATTAAATTATGACTCCAACACCGGTCTTTCCTCTCAAGTACGTGCTGATGCTGTATGGTTATCAAATGTACAATTACCAAAAACAAAAGATACAAATTATTTTGTCTCAACACCGTCTGCATTTCTTCAATACCCAACAATAGAAAAACCATTCATTGATCCTCCTTATCTTGTTCCATTAAATGTTGTTGTTTTATATGATATTTCATCATCAAATTCTCGACCTTCAACATTATTTAGCTTTTTTAAAAGATTTACTTCAATGCAGTATCTTTATTTCTTAACATTCAATCACAACCCCCAAAATGTTCTTCATCGTGGGAATTGCACTACTGATTCTATTAATCAACTAATGTATTCACTTTGTAAAATTTCATATGGAGGTGGAACAAGATATAGAGATGCCTTCAACAAAATGATTGATGACATCAAGCAAGACATATTTGATAAGACACAAACTATCGATATCTTTCTTGTTTCAGATGGAAACGAAATTCAGAACAGAAAGTTATTGAGAAAATCATTGGACCGATTAAATGAATATAAGATTTCTGTCCATACTATTGATACTGGTGATGGAACATGGAAAGACAAATTATTTGAAATATCCTGTGAACAAAATGGATATTATATAAATTCAAACCAACAAGGAATTGACACTTTATTTAATGCCCTTTGGCTTAGGTCGTTTATTAAAAATAATCAGAGAATTATTAATGGCCGTGCTTATTCAGGTCTTAACTCAACAAAAGCAATCTTAAAAGAACTAATTTGGGAGTACGATGACGTTATATTCCCTACAAGAAGTTTTGGTGTGGTTGGTGTTATTGTTGATCAAAATACAAATATAGCAGATGAAGAAAAATATATCACAGAACCAAAAGTTACAGTTAGGGATTTGGATATACAAAAATATGTTTTAAGAAGTTATACAGGTGGTTTATGTGGAAATGAAATAACACCAACAACAGAAGAAATGAATGCTATTAAATTAACATTGAGGTCTATTGACAATTGGTATACAAGTTCATCAGAAACGACAGATGTTATTTGTAAAGATTTTAATCCAAAGATAATTGGAAGTTGTGATGATAATGGAACGTGTGTAAAAATAAATCCATCAAATTATTACCTTAAAGAAAAATGCTCTTCCAAGCCACTTCTTAAATTTATTCTCTGTGTCTTTTTGCTCATAATAACCATTTAATCCAATCAAATTTATTATTTTGGTTTTGTTTTAAGTGTTTTTATATTCTAAAAATATAATAAATTAATAAAAGAACTATTAAGAAATATCATAAAAATTATTTAAAAAAATAGTATTTTGAATCTTGAACTCAAAGATATAAAAACAAGTGGATTCTTTGAGAGGACCAAGAAAAAGAAAAAAAAATAAAAATAAGAAACAATAAAAAATCAAAAAGGAGAATATACAAATAGAAAAATATAGTTCCCAAAAACTAATGAAGATGAAAAAGTGCAAATGAAGTATAAGAGAGAACTGGAGAACCAAAAATGGGTTGGGTTATGTTAAAAATCAGAACTTAAAAATGGTTTAAATTCAAATAGAGAATTTATATGAGAGAAGTAACAATTAAAAATAGAGATGAAAAAGGAGAGTATTCTGGTATTGGGCTAAGGAAACCAGTCAAAACTGAAAGTAATTATAAGAAAAAAGTCATTATTGAAAAGGCAGTTATAGTTTTAATAATGAATGCGTTACTAGAATATGAAGAAAACCAAGAGAAGGAAACTGTTTGCCCAAGTTCACCAAAATCATATTGTGGTGATCAATTTGATGATTTGTATGATCACTGCTATCAATGTGTCAAAACATTTTTTGAAGTAACAAAATCATGTCATAACCTTCAAGAAGTATATCCTTATATTTATAGTCTTGTAAGGACTTATAAAAATTCGTTTTAATACATTAGGTTCTTCTCGTACATGTCCTTTTTAAGGAAATAAAGTTAGTTTCTAATTTATTTGTTTGTACTTGAAAGAGTAGTATATTCTTTTACTTTTGTCATTGAAAAGCTTGAAAAAAAATATTTAAAAGAATAATAAACAAAAACTAAAAAGGGATAATAATTAAAATAGTTTTTAGAAAGAAAAAGAAGAAGGAAAAATGAAAGGGGAAGGAGTGCGTAAGTTCTACCAAAGAAAATGAACTATGTTCCGATGAAGCAGAAGAGAAAAGTAGAAAGAAGCAAAAGAGTTAAAATAGAAAAAAGGAAGAAAAATAATATAATAAACAAAATAAGAAGAAAGCGAAAAAAAAAGAGATTAAAAAGAACCCTAAGAACTTTAAAAAAGAACTTATTAAAAAGTAAGTTTCAATGCAAAAATCCTCATCAAGTGAAGGAGTTTCTCATGTTAGAAGATCTATTTCATTAAACAAGTTAAAGAATCAATTTGCTGATGCTGCTGAAGCAGAACATTTTACTAATGAATCTGACTCTGAAAAATATAATAATTTGTGGGACTATTGTTCTTTATATTTATCTAAAGATGTTGAGACTATTAAACAACAAATTGCTAATCATATTGAATATACATTAGCATGTCAACGATTTGATTTTAAAACAAAATCACTCTTTACAGCAACTGCTATTTCTTTAAGAGAGAGAATGACTGAATACTGGAATGATACACATCAATATTTTAGAGAAATTCAAACAAAAAGAATGTATTATCTTTCAATTGAATATCTTATAGGTCGTTCGTTAATGAATGCTATTTGTAATCTTGGATTAGAAAATGAATATAGAGATGTTGTTTCACAATTTGGTTCATCTCTTGAAGAATTGTATGAATACGAAAATGATGCTGCACTTGGATCAGGAGGACTTGGACGACTTGCAGCATGTTTCCTTGATTCACTTGCTACAATGAATCTTCCAGCATGGGGATATGGTATTAGATATCAATATGGTATGTTTAAACAACAAATTTCACATGGATATCAAATTGAAACACCAGAATATTGGCTTGAAGCAGGAAATCCATGGGAAATTGTTAGAAAAGATGTTAATCATGAAGTAAGATTTGGTGGATATGTTACAGTAGATAAAACAACAGGAAGAATGAAATGGGAAGGAGGAAATACTGTTAGAGCTATTGCATATGATATGCCAATACCAGGTTATAAGACATTAAATACATTAAATTTAAGACTTTGGAGTTCAAAACCATCTAACCAATTTGATTTAGAACATTTTAATAAAGAAGAAGATATTGATTATTGGCAAAAAGTACATAATCAACAAAAAGATGAAAATATATGTAAAGTACTTTATCCAAATTCATCACATTATAAAGGACAAGAATTACGATTGAAACAACAATTTTTCTTCACTAGTGCATCATTACAAGATATAGTTAGAAGATTTAAAAAGATGAGAATTGCTATAAATGAATTCCCACAATATGTTGCAATTCAATTAAATGATACTCACCCTACTGTTGGAGTATTAGAATTAATGAGAATTCTTCTTGATATTGAAGGACTTGAATGGAACCAAGCATGGGAAATTGTTGTCCAAACATTTGCATATACAAATCATACTGTATTACCAGAAGCACTTGAAACATGGCCAGTTCCAATGTTTGAGAACTTATTACCAAGACATCTTCAAATTTGTTATGAAATTAATAGTAGATTCTTATCATGGGTTAAGACTGCACATAATTGTACTGATCAAGAAATTGCAGCCCTTTCTATTATTGAAGAAAGTAATCCAAAGAGAATTAGAATGGCTAATCTTGCTATTATTGGATCACATACAGTTAATGGTGTTGCTGCTATTCATTCACAAATTATTAAAGATGTTATCTTTAGACAATTCTCTAAAATTTGGCCACATAAATTTATTAATGTTACTAATGGAGTTACACCAAGAAGATGGATGTTACAATGCAATCCAGGATTAAGCAAATTGATAACAGAAACACTTAAGTCAGATGAATGGGTTGTTGAACTTTCATTACTTGAGGGATTAAGACCACTTTGTGATCATTCTTTAGAAGAAAAATTTAGAGCAGTTAAAACACAAAATAAAGAACGATTAATTAGATTAGTATCAAAAATCACTGATGGGGAAATTGTATTGAACTCATCTTATTTATTTGATGTTATGATTAAAAGAATTCACGAATATAAGAGACAAAGTCTTGCTATTTTAGGTACTATTGCACAATATTTAGCACTTAAGAAAATGACACCAGAAGAAAGAGCACAACAAGTTCCAAGAGTTAAAATTTTTGCAGGAAAAGCTGCTACATCATATGAAAATGCTAAGATTATTATTAAATTAATTAACTCAGTTGCTGATATAGTTAATAACGATAAAACTATAGACAATATGTTAAAGATTGTTTTTATTCCAAATTATAGCGTTTCACTTGCAGAAGTTATTATTCCAGCAAATGATATTAATGAACAAATCTCAACTGCTGGATATGAAGCATCAGGAACATCATGTATGAAATTCTGTATGAATGGAGGACTTATTATTGGTACATGGGATGGTGCAAATGTCGAAATTGCAGAAGAAATTGGTGAAGAAAATATGTTTATGTTTGGAGCTAAGAAAAATGAAGTTGAATTAATTAGACAACAAGGAACAAGTTGTATTGATGAAAGACTTTATGACGTTTTAAAAGCCATTTCTGGAGGTATGTTTGGTGCTGCTGATTGGTTTAATAAATTAATTGGACAATTCTGGGGAGGTAATGATTATTACTTAGTTGCACATGACTTTGCTTCATATCTTGAAGCACAAATGAAAGTTGATGCTACTTGGAAAAAACCACAAGAATGGAATCATAAATGTGTTATGTGTGTATCTAAGATGGGCAAATTCTCATCTGATAGATCTATGAAAGAATATGCAGCTAATGTATGGAACATTCATCCATGTCCATTACCAGAGACTGACATGAATGATATGATGGATATTGCAAAGAAACAATTATTACCAGAAAAGAAATAAATAATGATTTCTTTATATAAAAGAATAAGTTTTAATTTTTAAATTTAATGAAAAAAACCAAAAAAAATCAAATTACAAAATTAAAACCACTTATATATTTTAAAGAAGATTACACCAACAATCATCCATACTAAGCACAATGAAAGAATTACAAAAAACCATACTAAACTTGGATTATCTTGTCCAGGCACAGTTACATTCATTCCAAATAAAGCTGCTATAAAAGACATTGGTAAAAATAATGTTGCTATTGCACCAAATTTCTTCATTAATAAGTTCTCTTCTTCACTATAACGATTTACACTTAATGAAATTTTTGCTAAATAAGTTTCTTGATGATTTTCTATTGAGTGAGTTAATGAAGACAACTTTTCTAATAACCTTACAGTATCATCAAGAATATCTCTCAAATAAATTTTTAAATTCTTTGACACCATATTCGATTTAGATTTTAAAATAAATCTAAGGAATGACTTCTTTGGAGAAACTAAAAATTGTAATAAACTTGCTCTCTTTTTTAAATCACCAATTCTACCAAGAAATTCATCTTGGTCATCTCTTAATAATACTAATGATAGTTGTTCAATATTATAAACATCTGAATATAGTCTTTCATTTAGCAAGTTAAAATTAGAAATAATTAATTCTAATATAGCATATAATACCCAATGAGCACTTGGAAATGTTCCTTTATATTTATCTTTGATTTTTATACGAACATCATTAACAGCTGCAATTGCTTCTGAATGAACGGTTATAATAACATTCTTTTTAATGACGATATTAAGAAGATATGTATTCAATATATTTGTATTTTCCATATACCTCATTTCTACAACTGATATTTCAAAATAGTTTTCAAAAAATGCTGCTTTCTCTCGAGTATCTGGTGTAAACCAATCGTCTATAGTTAAAGGGTGTAATCCAAATACTTCTTCTAATGCATTTGCACATTCATCTGTTGGTGGAGATACGTCAAGCCATAAAGGAATTTTTTCTAAACGTTGTCCTGATGAAAGAATTCGTTCTTTCATATCAAATAACTCTTTTGTTGTAATAATTTTTCCTGATGGAAATTGTTGCCCAAATGCTATCATTGTTGAATTATACATTTGTCCATGATCATCATGGTCCAATGGAATTTCTTGGACATCTTCTTGTTCTTTTGGTTCATTTCCCCAATCACTTTGTAAAATTCCATCATCTACATCTTCTTCTTGTTCGGTTTCAACAAAGTCAATATCTTTTTCATTTTCTGTCTCTTGTTCACTAGCAGAGAACAATGAAGGTGACTGAGGTTGAGGTGAAGTAATTTTATTGAGAACACGCCTTCTTGGAGGATTTTGTGACATTTCACTTAACAAACCGTTTTCTTTTTATTAGTTTTTCTATAAAATTTTTCCTACCCAAAGTTATAAAAAAACATTAAATTATCCTTTTATTACTTCTGTACAAAACTGTTTTTATTAATTTATCCCTACTATAATAATTGTTAAATTATCACACCCCACTAAACTATTAGGCACTTTACTAACACAATCAGACAAAATAGATTCAGAAATCTGTTGGTATGTGTATCGTTGGTGTAAATAATATAACACTTTCCTTACACACTCTTCATTTGTTAATACATCCCATACACCGTCACATGCCAAAATCAATAGTTGTGGAGATTTGTCATATAATTGTATGGATATGTCTGGAAAGCATGTAACGATTTGATTTTTAAATGAAAGTTGAGGTTGGTTCTTAAACATTAAATCACCTATGCTCCGGGTTAAATTAAGATTTCCATTCACTCTTTCATTTAAAACAAAACCACCAGCTTGAGTTATCCTACTTAATTCTTTTGGTAGAGTTGGTTTATGGTTAGTACTTAATGGAAAAATAGTATCATTTTTAAATAATATACATCTACTATCCCCTACATTACTACAATAAATAGTGTTGTTTATGATTAACACAACTATAGCAGTACACCCAATTCCATTAGCAACAAGATGACCATATAGTCCGATATTAATTTTGGATTCTATACAACCAAGATTTTTTAATTCGATGTTCGTAGTTTCATCTCTTAGCTGAGTGTCTATTAAGTAGTTTGTTTCGATTAATGCATTTTGATAATTTTTTTCTTTGAATGATTGTGTTGACAACATAATCTCTAAATAATGAATCCTACAATACTCTGCAACTTGGTCACCTCCGTGTCCATCAAAAATAGCAAATAAAGAAAGAGGTCCATTTTGTGACATGTGTTGTATTTCAATTATGTGTGAATCTTCCATCGTTTTTCTCCATCCTTGCATTGAGCTAAACCCACAACAAATATTTGAGTAAAATAATTGTCCTGAGTGTTGTTGGGTAATAGGACTTTCAAGGAATCCCATCATTTGTTGAGCTGCTTTAGCCTTACGGAGTTTATTTCTTAAAACCATCATAGTTTAAAGATTTTAGTTAAAACATATCATAAAATTTATTATGTGAGATTTTCTTTTTAAGATTTTCTTTTTAAGATTTTCTTTTTAAGATTTTCTTTTTAAATAACATAACTATAAAGATGTGTTATTCATATTATAGTGAAAAAAATAGTAAAATATATAATAAAAAGAATTATAAATATAAAATAATGAACCCTAAATATGGTTAAAAGAGAGAATTGAACTTAGAAAGAAGTCGAAGAGATGGTTTCCTTAAAGCTTCAAAAAAGACTTGCTGCTTCAGTTCTTAAATGTGGTAATAGAAAAGTCTGGTTAGACCCAAATGAAACACCAGAAATTTCACTTGCTAATAGCAGAAAGGCTATCAGAAAGTTGATTAAAGACAGATTAATTATTAAGAAACCAGCTGCTATGCATTCAAGAGCTAGAGTTGTTGAAAGAAAACAAGCTAAGATTCTTGGAAGACATACTGGACATGGTAAAAGAAAGGGAACAAAGAATGCTAGAACTCCACAAAAAACATTATGGATTATCAGAATGAGAGTTCTTAGAAGACTTCTTCTTAAATATAGAACTACTGGTAAAATTGATAAGCATATGTACCACGACTTCTATCTTAAAGTTAAGGGTAACCAATACAAAAATAAGAAGGCTCTTATGGAATCTATCTTCAAGGCCCTTGAAGAAAAGAAACTCCTTGCCAAGGCAAGTGTCCAAGTTACTAAGAAATCAACTTTCATTACTGAAAAGAAACCAGTTGTTGCCGAAGAACCAAAGAAAGTTGTAGAAAAGAAGGATGAAAAGAAAACTGAAAAGAAGTCAAAGGCTGGAAAGAAGAATGCTAAGAAATGAATTATCTAATTAATGATAATTATTTTTCATTTATTTTTTATTATTTTCTATAAACAATTTTACTTTTTAATAAAAATGAAATCGAATTATTATAATTTATTGCGAAGTAAGTTTTTATTGAGATTACAAATCATATAATTGTTTGGTGTATGTTTGTTGTGTTATGTCTTTCTTTTCTAACTTTTTCTTGTTTAGCTAATACTTGTTCTTATCTATGAAAGGCCTTATTTATTTATTCTTGATGTAAATCATTTTAATTTAAAAAAATACTTTCAATAAACTTGTTAATTTGTTGTAGTACAATACTTTTTTCTTCTAATGGACAATCCCTTATGAATTTACAGGTTCTGAATATTAATATTTTAAATTTAGATGAAAATAAAGAATTGAAAGTAGTTCTTCTATTTAACTTAATGTCAATAAACAATTTATTGAGTAAGGACTTTATTATTTATTTTTAAGAAAGTAGGTGTTAAACTTAATGATTTATACTTTTGTATAATTTGTGGGCAGGTGGCTAAATCTACAGATTGAATAGAAGAGGGGAATTGAATCGACATAAGTTTTATGCACATGTGTATTTTTAATGTTTTTATTGAAGGGCAATCACCGTCAACTGTTGTTAGTGTTGGAATTCCAATTAGTTCTAATCTTGTTAGTGTTGAAGGAACAGAAAGAGATACTAATTTATGAAAATTTTGAATATAGAGAGAATGTAATGGTAGTGTTTTTAAACAAGAAACATTACCATCACATTGTTTTAATGACAATGATTTAATACTGAAAGGTAATGATAATGGAATGACGCATTGTGATAACCTTAATTCAATAGGATGAACATTAAAATTTTCATTTATTGTTTCACTTATTCTATTTAATGGAATTTTGCCTTTGATTTCAAGCAATGTAATACTTGAAGGAATAAGCAAAGACAATTCTTTAATTTCACCTTTACTTTCTAATTCAAGTTGGGTTATATGAATGTAATTTCTTAAATCATTCTCACTAACTTCTTTATTTCTTTTTAAGGATAGTAATTTTTCATCAATTTTTTTTTGTTCCAATAACTTCTTTTTTTGTTTAACTTCATCACTGATATTTTCTATGCCCTCCTCCTCATTATTTTCTTCTTCATTTATAAAATAAAAGTCTTTTCGTTGGTGTTTGTTTTCTTTTTTTTTGTTGATGGTTTCACCCCACCAGGTTTTTTTCTCTTTATTTCTCTTTTTCTCCTTACTTCGTTCTTCTTCAAGACTAATAGTAATAGGATTATATTCATTTTTTTCAATAAACATTTCTTCTGGCATTAAGTGAATGTGTTGTGGATGTTTAATTTCTGGTTTTACCCAGAACTCACATTGTTTATCAAAAATCACTTCATTCCCTTTAACTTTATTTTCAAATATTACATTTGACTTGAATTTTGTTTCTCCACTAAGTATTGATAATGAAAGAAATTGAGCATCACCGTAGAAGATTGCTGATCCATTAAATATAACCTTTTCATTAAACTTAACACCTTTTTTGAAAATAACGTCATTATAAAATATAGCTTTTCTTTTGAATTCTACTGCACTATTGAATGTCGTATTGTTATAGAATTGACAATTGTATTCAAAGATTCCTTTTGTTTCTATTTGTTCTTCCGGTGTATCTTCCATTTTATATTCAATTCTTTTTGTAAAAGGAGAAAGTGCCATTGGGAAAATATGTCCTTTAATTCTTAGTGTCTCAACTGATAAATGAGTAAAGTCAGCATCAAATTCATTGTTTACTATTTCAACTTTGTTTATTAAGTATTTATAAATAATGTCAATAATAACAGAATTTTTTATCATTCCTGAAGAAACAGAAATCCCTTTTTTTATTTGTTCAGGTGTAAATAAGGCATTGTGTTGTGACATAATCAGAAGTTGGGCTGAATCCACATTACAGTCAATGGTCACTTGAAAGCATTTACTTTTTATTCCACTTAATTTAAATAACGATTCAAATGAATAACTATCAGTTATATTAGTCACATTAATTCTTCCTTTATAACACGTATAACTATCTTCAAAAACATTATTAAGGATATTAAGACAACTCTGGCTAATATCACAATCAAGAATTAACCGTCCAAATCCTTTTAATTTTTGAAGTGTTGTTTGAAGGGTTGGAAAATTTATAATAGGAGTGCGGAGTTCTTTTAAATTGTAGAAGTGGTTGAGTGTTGATGCAATTTGAGAGGACGTTGATAGTAAAGTGACACTATGCACAAACTCTCCTAATGATTTTATAGAACTAGAGTTAGTTATTTTTTCTGATGGAAAAATTGATAAATAAATTATTGGACGATGTTTGAATAATATTTTGGTTGCACTGAAGTCTTGTATTTCATTAAACGAACAATGTACAATTGGTTTAGTGACTTTTAGAAGAGAATCTTTAAATGAACATTTAAATTTTAATGAAGTGTTACAAATTGATTGTGTTGCTGATTGGCATCTCTTTGAAATAAAAGAAAAGTTCTCAAAGTCACAAAGAGTTGTTATATAATATGCAATTGAATATAAATTATTGTTAAACAACTTGGTCATCTAAAATTAATGTTTGATAAATATTTTTAGTTTTTTTTTTTGGGATAAGCATATTTTGAGATAGTAAATAATTTTAGATTTAATAGATTTTTTTATAAAATTTTATATGTTATATATAACATGATAATTTAAAAATTATCCTGATGTATCATTTAATATCTAAATAATCTTATAGAGATTCTTCAAACTAAACTAAAATATCTTCTTTTACTATTTCATATCAAAATTTAGAATTATAAAAATCAAGTCAAGAAATAATCATTAAAAATATTATATAGAACATATAAAAAGCGAATATGAGCTAATAAAATAAGGTGGTGGTGATTAGCAAGGTTAAAAAAATAAAATTAAGAGTAAAATATGATTGTTTTTACAGTTATTTAAATAAGTGATATGTTTTTTTTAAATTAGCCATAATATAAAACTGAAGATTTAATACAAACTATTATAACTAATTATATATAAAGCGTTGAATATTATTAAAAATAAACAACAAAATATATAGTTATTATAGACTTATAATACTTAAAACAAATTATTATTTTAGTAACTATAATAGTAGTAGTTTAAATATATTTAAGTACCTTTGTTGATTTAAAAAAATTATTACACATATATTTATGGGTTGCAATAACAATAAATGATTTAGAACATTATAGTATTTTTTTGATTGGATTTAATAAAATACTTCCAAAATATATCTAAAAAGTATTAATTATATTAATGATAGTTTTAGATGCTTGTTAATTATAAAACGATATAATTTCATGATACTATTTAACTTAAACGAACTAAAACTACAACAAACAACGACATTTATTATTACAAATAATTCGTGTAATCAAGAAAAATAAAAACAAGGTATTAAATTGATAAAAATAGAAAGAATATAACTTAATCAAAATCGATAAAAGAAATAAAATTTCATTTAAATTTTATTAGTAATAAATTCATTATAAAAATAATTTTAAATAATCAAAAAAACTCATACAGTAATACAGTAATGTAATATAATTTTTTAGTTTTATCAAGACGGAATCAAATCACAAAAAGGTTTTAAAATTATATTAAAGAAAACATATATTTAAAATTCATTCATTAATATTTGGTTGTATCAACATATAATAAACTTTTTTTTTCTCTTTTAATATAAATTTAGTATGTCTTAATCTATATTAGTTAATCATTGTGAATAAAATATTCTAAAGAAAGAATATAGGAATAATACTTAATTATTTTGTAGAAAACTATTCTGGTTGACATATTTAACGTTGATACTAATTACATTAGTTTATTGATGGAATAACTCATTTGTTATCTAATATCTATTTTATGAGACTCTCAAATCTTCTCTTAATTATAAACTAAACCTTGATCAATGATTCTTCAAAAAAAAAATAAAAGAAGTAATTGGGTTTAAACTTAAAATTAAAAACTTTGAGAATCACTTTATTCACCATCACTATAATATTGTATAAGAATATAGATTTCATTTTATCAGTAACACTAATGAATAATATTTAAATGAATAACACATTTAAAAAAGTTAAATGAAAAACAGAAAAAAATAACACTTATAACTTTATTAATTATATGATTTTTTAATATAATAATTTCATAAAACATGATTAATAGAGTAATAGAGAGTCTTTATAACATTCTGCGATGACTCTTACAACTAAGTATTTAAAAGAAAAAGACAATAACGAATGAATAAAATGAGATGTGTAATTAAAAATAAAAATAAGAAATTAACATTAATAAAACTAACATACAGAGTAGTAACTAATGGTATACTAATGTCTAAATAATTTTAATTACATAAGAATATGAACATATAAAAAAGTTCATGAATTAAAAAGAACAACTCTAATTAAAAAATAAAAGTTATAACAAAAAAAACATTATGAATGAATAAGAATAAAGAAGAGAAAATAGTTATAAATATAAAATAAATATAAAATGGTTTATTTATAAATTGTTCAGTTTTAATATTATTCTCATTATCTTTGGCTGAATATCCTTTCTGTAAAACATATCAAACAGATAATAACAAAATTCATTTTTGTTGTAATTGATTGAATTAATTTATGTCTGTTTTATTTATAACTCATATATGATTTTTGATGGTAACTAATTCTGATTTTTGAATCTTGTCAATAATTTAGAACAAAAATGTACAGTATGGTTATCCTTTCTCTATCAACAACAACCAAGAAATTTATTTTAGTAAAAGAATGAAAGTTTCAATTATGACTATTCTCTTTTAAATTTATTTATTCTTAAAATAACCTAAAAATATTCTTTTTTATTTCTCAAAAAAAGATTTAGAAATAATACAAAACTTGAATATCAGGAAACCAATTATTTGAGCCATATTTTTAAGGTCTCTGTATAAAAGAATAAGAAATTTTATTCTCTAAGTAACGTAAATGAATACATGAACTTATTAATGCACAGGTATTTAATGACACCAAAAAATAAAAGAAAACAAAAAAAGATATGTGTAACTGTACAATTTTTAAAAGATTATATAGAAAAAAAATAAAGAAGAGTTAAACCACTGGTTTTAGCAAAGATAATTTTCAATTTCTAAATATTTTTAAATAAAGATATTAGATAACCAAA
>NW_001853824.1:158826-167788 GCF_000209125.1 Entamoeba dispar SAW760
GGATAAACAATTATTAATAGAAATGGCTAAAACAATTGGATTTCCAAAGGACATGGAGAGAAAAAATATGGAGAATAATATTACAAGGAAATGAAGATTTTAAAAAATTTAATATAAAAGAAGTTAATCCAGATTTAGTTAGTGCATTCTTTAGAAAGTCATTACCAGAAGAAAAGTATCAAAACTTTGCTCTTATCTATCAATTAGTTGAAAGTATTGTTCCAGCTGACTATCCACAATTTGAAGGGTCAATTGGTATTGCTGTGGTTATTGCTTCATTATTTCCAAATGATTTTAAAATGCAACAATGTGCAATCTCTTATTTCTTAACTAAATTTAATAATTACACTGCTGACTCTGATGGGGTTATTCAATTACTTTGGTTATTGATACAATACCATGACCCTCAATTATCAAATCATTTCAAAAGTTTATCAATAAATTTAAAATCATTAGTTCTTCGACATGTTTGTTCTTTTTGTTTATTTAAGAATGGCAGAATTTTTATTTCTAGTTTTATTCTTTATTTATTCAATTCTATGATCCAATGGATACTGTATTGTCATTGTATGATCGATTATTATATTCATCTCCAATTATTCCAATGTTTATACTTTGTTCTATATTCATTACACATAGAAGTGAATTATTAAAAACAACAAGTTCACTTGCTCTTGAAACATATTTCAATGAAATTCGTCTTAATGAGACTGATACTTCTTCATTACTTGTGTTTGCAAAATATATTCAACAAAATACTCCTACTTCTTTTTCAAGATTATTAAGTTCATGTCTTTCAAACAACGCTATTTATCAACGTTGGGAAGCCTCTAAATTTGATGGAGGTGTATATTTTCCAGTATCACCAACAGATATACTTTCTGATAAATTAAATCATATTAATATCATATATGTTGATGGACGAGAAGAAAATGATTATAATAATGGTCACATTAACAGTTCTATTCTTCTTAAAGACATTGATACAACACCTGAAAATATTCATTGGGTATTATATTTTTCAGGTGCTCCAAATGAAAGTGAATCAATTACAACAAGTGTAGAAACATTAATAAAAAATAATATAAAGCATATATCAGTCCTTGGGGGTGGTTATAGTTTATATCATAAATTTTGGACAGAACGATCTGAAGGTTTTAATATTGAAGGGCATACAAAAGATTGTCAAGTGTGTCGTGGGGTTAATTGGAAAAATGTGTTTAAATTAGATTTTGTTAAAAAAGAGATTAAAAGAAGAAGTCTTTCCAATTCATTATCTGAGTTAGTAAAAGATAAATTAACAGGATTGGTTAGTGATAAAACTATTAAAGAAATTAACTGGGAAAAAAAAGAAGAAACAGGAAGATATCTTGTTGAAAAAGTTGATATTTTGTATGAAAGCAATATGTTTGTTTTTTTTTTTGTGTAATTAAGTTTTAAAAAAAAAAGCCATGACTTATTTAATTAGAGGATATTTAGAGTATAATAGTATTGAATTAAGTATTATAATCAATGAAAGTATTGTTATAGAATTATTTTATGATGATATTGATAGATTCAGTTTTACTGGTAAAACAATTTTCATTCATACTAAGAATGGAGAAGAGATTAAATTCCTTGTAAATGATAGTCCAGAAAAATTAATCAAAGACATTCAAAATAAATCAATTTAACTAATTAATTCAATTAACTTATACAATTATTTAGTTATAGATAACAAAAATAAACAAATCATTTTAATTAAAATATTCATTCTTTGAAATAATAAATTCAAATGGATCAATTTTTTTTTGTTTTAGAAATGAGTAAAAAGGAATGTATTTTGATTTATCTATTAGTTTAAATTCTTTATTTTTGTACATTAAACAAATTGGTTTCTTAAATGGTTGTCCTTCATCATCAGTCAACGAACTATTAACACATAATGTTTTACCAAATAAACAAACTCCATGCGAAGAGTGACAGTGACCAAAACAATGAACCTGAGGTTGAACTTCTTCAATAAATTTTCTAACTACTTTATTTCCTGCATGATAAAAGGTATCGTTAATAATTTTTCTTTGATAAATACCATAGTCCATGATTCCATATGGCGGTTCATGTGAGAGAGTAATAAGAGGTTTGTCTGGGTTAATTGAAAGGAGTTTGGTGTTAACTGGTTTAAATGGAAATGATTGACCAAAGAACTGAAACCCATTAATTATTTGTAATCCATTTAATATATTCAAATTAGGTATTGATTGAAATGATTTAATAATAAACGACCGATTAATGTAACCCTCTCTTTCATGGTTTCCTAAAACCATAATAATGTTTTTTGCTGGTTGATTTTTTAACCATTTTCCAAATGATTTTAAATTATCTTTATTTCCTCTATTAGTAATATCACCACAAATTAATAAATAATCAGTTTTTTTTAGTGCTAATGAAAGGTGGGTGTTATGAACATCAGAAATTACTGTAAAATGACTTGATTGTGAAGGTATCATGGTTCAAATAAAATGAAAATAGAAAAACTAAAAACTTAAGATTATTCTTTAAAAATTAGTTTGTATAAGGTAGGTTAAAAAATAGTTTAGATAATAATATCTAGTATCCACTTATAAGATTTTTGGTTTCATCTAAGTTTCTTCAAATGGACTCTTTTTTAAATAAAGATAATGGTTCTATTATAAGTGATTCAGAAAAATACAACATAAGAGGAATGGACGATATCATGAGTGATATTCATTTTTTATCAAATTTCTTTGGAGAATGGAGTCCGTCTGTTATAGAAGAATTTAAACGGAAACAAGATCTTGAGAAGTTACTAAGGATGTTAATTAAGAGAGATAACTTAGAGAAGATAATTCATCAAAATAAGTAATTCTAATTTTTATTCGCTTATTATTCTTACTGAAATTATGTAATAAAATTTGGGATTTTACATTCAATAATTATATAAAGAATAGAACAATTAGATTCCTTTTTATCTTATTTTCTCTTTTATTTATTAGTCTAACAAATTTTTAGAATTTAAAATAAAATTCTTTTAATGAATATGTTTAATTATTTATATCTGAATCTTTTCTTTTCAAAAATAACTTCAATATTTATTCTTTGTTTTAGTATTAGACTAATTCACTTTCAACAGAACAATAACAATCATATCTAATTACTCCTTCTATTAATCACATGTTTCTTTTATAGTAAAGAAAAATAAAACAAAACAGATAAAAGAAATTTATCATTGATTAAAGAAAAAAAAAATTAGAATACTATAATGGTACAAGAAATAAGATATTACTAACTATTAATCTATAAACTAGATAGGAGGAATTAAAAAATAAATTAGTTATTCAAGAAAAAAGTAGGAAGTTTTATATTTGTAATATGTTAGTATATTTGTTTTAAAAGAAAGAAAATCAACATTCTAAATATATTAAGGAAAAATCTCTAAAAATTAAAGAAAAAAAGGAGAATTAAGCATTAAGAAGAGCATCAGCGAATTTCTTTCCCCAATCAAAGCAAGTTTGTAATTCAATAGAATTAGGATGGAATTTAATAGATAAAGGTTCTACGGGTTGATGAGCTTTTAATTGAATGATTCTAGCAGATAAATTTTTAACACCTTCACCACTCCAACCGAAAGAACCGAAACATTGAATGAATCTATTGCAATGAATAGTTGGATTAAGACTACAAGCGATATTCATAATAGGAGGGATAGCATCATTAACTAAAGTAGGAGTACCTAAAAGTAAACCTTTAGCATCATCGAATTCTTTTAAAACATCATCAATAGAAGATTGAACTATATTAAAGATTTTAACATCAACACCAGAAGATTTAATTCCTTCACTAATTTTTTCAGCCATTTTTTGAGTATAACCATAAGCAGAACCATAAGCAATAACAACTTTATTTTTTAAAATAATAGGTTGTGCCCATTTTCTATATCTTTCAATATTTTCTTTAATATTTGTTCTTAAAACAGGTCCATGACTACAACAAATAGCTTTAAGTTCATCAGTTGGGAATCCCATTTGTGTTTCAATCATATTAATTCCTTTAATTACATAATTTTTAAATGGTCCAAAAATACAATCAAAATAATGTTTATATGCATCATCCATATCTTTAATTCTATCCATCATTTGATCATTAAATACTCTTTCATCTGCATAATGTCCTCCAAAAACATCACAACTAACTAATACTTTTAATTCTTCAATAACTGTCATCATAGTATCTGGCCAATGTAAAAATGGTTGAATTAAAAATTTTAAATGATAATTTCCTAAATCAAGTGTTTTAATTTTTCCTGAATTTAATGTTTTTGTATTTTCTTTAATATGTCCAATATATTTAATGTTATTTAATGCTGCCATCGTTCCAATTACTGTAGCTTCTGGATATTTCTCTAATATATGTACTAATGATCCACTATGATCCGGTTCTGTGTGATTTAATACTATATAATCTATTTTCCCTTCTTTTCCTATAACATCTTCTATTCTTTCTAAACATTCCTCAGCAAAATTCTCTTTACATGTTTCAAATAATACATTCCCTTTCTCACTTTTTAATAAAAATGAATTGTATGTCGTCCCATATGGTGTCCTCATTATTATGTCAAATACTCGTAATTCTTTATCAAATACTCCTACCCAATATAAATCTTTTACTACTTCTAATCCTTTCATTCTTATCGTTTTCTTTCTTTTAGTTCCTCTTTTTATATTCTCTTTTCTTTTTTGTCCAGATCTTTTTTTTTCTTCTTTCTCTTCTTTCTTTTCTTCTACATCTTTCTTTTTTCTGTTAGTCCCCCTTCCTTTTTTTCTTTTCTCTTGATTAAACATTAAATAAAAAAAAGGATAATTAATAGGTAAATCCAATTATTGTTTTTCTTCGTATTGAGAAGTGATTATTTTTGTTTCTTCAATATGCTCTACTTCCACAATAGAGTTCATTTCTAACATCAATTGAAAATAAGCAATATAAAATAAATAAAAAATATTTTATATGGATAAATAACAAAAAATAATAAAAAAATTAATGTTTTAATTTAAGCTAATAATGCTTGAAGAAACCAGGAGCTGGTGTAGTGCCGGTAATGCCAGCAACAGCAATACGGGCACGAGTATTAACAGAAATCTTCATATCTGAAATTTCTTTATCGATTTCTTGCATAAATTCAATAATGAAATCTATAAGTTTATGTTTAAAGAGATTTTCTGTTTGGAAGTTAGTAATTAAGAATGAAATGTCATATCCTTTAATTGGTTTTCTTCTAAGAATAACAAAATTCTCAGCTCTTTGTTGAAGGAATGAAACAAATCTTCTAAGAAGAATAACTTCAAGATTATCAGCTTTTTTAACACAAATTGAAATTCTTACTGAGTTAATTGATCCTTCAATCATTACTTTTTCACATTTATCAACTCCATTTTCTTCAGCATTTGGTTCAGATGGTACTCTAACAATAACAACTGGTTTAAAAATAACTTCTTTTGAAAGACCAAGTTCAACTTCTGGTTTATTATGTCTTTCAATTAATTGTGATGCAAAGTTAGTTACACACATTGCACTATTCAATGTTGCTCTAATAGTATCCAGATATGCTTGATAAGTGGCAGCCATAATGAAGAACTTATATTTGAACTACTTGTCTTTTAGTTCATTCTTTTTTTTATAAATTATTTTTAAGTTCTTATTTTTTTCTATTAAATAATTCAAATTATTTTCTTCTATAAATTGTTTTAAACTACTTTTATTCAACGAAAAAAAATTCTTATTCATTCAAAATGAAGTACTAAATTTTTCCTTATAAAATTATTCATTATATAATAATTACCCATCCAGATTAATTAAAAATAAAAATGTTACAACAAATCTATTTAATTTTAATCATGAACGTGGGATTGTTGTGTAATTTCTTCAAAGGCAGTCTCTAATTTCTGTTCTTCAATAAGTTCTTCTTCAGAATTTTTAAGCATTTCTTTTATATGTTCATCTAATTTCAAATCATCAACAATATGATATTCACCTCCATAACAAACAACTGGCATACTAAAGAATATTCCTTTTGGAATACCGTATTGTCCTTCACTATAAACTCCCATACAAACAATCTTTTCTTTATTTGTTCCAAGGCACCAATCTCTAAAATGATCAACAATAGCTTTAGCAGCTGAAGCAGCTGATGAAGCCTTTCTCATTTCAATTACCTTAGCCCCTCTTTCTTGAACAGTTTTATTAAAAGATTCTAACCAAGACTCTTCAACAAGATCAGCTACTCTTTTTGGTCCATTTGGTGTTTGAATAACTGCATGAGAAATATCTGGACATTGTTTTTCTGAATGATTTCCCCATACAAAAGCATCAGAAACATCTTCAACTTTACAGTTTAATTTATTTGCAATTTGAGCAATAGCTCTATTTTGATCAAGTCGAGTTAAACAAGTAATTTGTTTAACATCAATTCCAGCATTATTAGCAACTACAAGTGCATTAGTATTAGCTGGATTAGCAACAACTAAAACTCTAACATGAGGATTAGCAAAGTTCTTAAGAGCAAGGGCTTGTTCTTTCATAATTCTAGTATTAATACCAATTAATTCTTTTCTTTCCATACCTACTTTTCTTGGCATACCTGCAACTAAAATAGCACATTCAACATCTTTAAATGCTACTTCAGTCTTGTTTGAAGCTATAACTCCTTTAACAAGTGGGAAACAACAATCAGCTAATTCCATTTTTACTCCTTCCATAGCTTCAACCATAATATCATATAAATGTAAATAAACTGTTTGATTTGGACCAAACATTAAACCATGAGCAATTAAGAAAAGAAGATTATATCCAATTTGACCAGCAGCTCCAGTTACAAGAACATGAAGTGGTTTTGATTCAACATTTGGGTCATTATTAACACGAGCCCAAACTTTATTAGAATCAATATTAGCCATTATTGTTAGAATTATGTTTAAAGTTCTAACTTAGGTTTAAATATTCTTTTTTTACCCTTTTTTCACAAATCATTCTTGTAATTTAAGTTGAAATTGCAACTTTTCAAAAATAACCCTTTCAATTTTTAATGAGTTTTGTTTTTATTTGAATATATTAGATTATTGATACTATTGAAATTATTTCATGAATTTCTTCTTCTATTAAATATCTCTATATCTACTCGTTTAATATTTTTACCAATTGAAGTTACCAAAAATTACTTACTTCAATTTTATTAGTAATTCTTATAGAAAAATATGAAGAATTATAATTTTATTAAAATTAAAACACATGCTTCTATGTTGTTTTTTTATTTGATTTTCTTTTGAATAAATCGTTAATTAATTTGAATTTCAATTAAACTCTATTCAATAATAATTGAGTCATATTTCAAGATTTTATTTTTTGTTTGAAAATTATCCGATTGCTCAATTTATTTCTTTTTGTATTTTATTTTTGTTTTTCTTTGTTTTAATAACATTTTTTTTAAAACATTTTTTAATATATATTTTATTTTCTCAACGAATTTCTTATTTTATTTTATTATGTAACATAACTAAAACATGTCTTACGGTTTCTAGTTAAATTATTGATACCGTTCTTTAACAAATAAAAAATAAAAGGTTACGTTTAAACATCAACAACAAAACAGTAAATGTTACACAATAAAAATGGAATGAACAAAGAATTTTAGAAAACAAAAACTTCAACAAAGAAATAAACGTTTTATAAAACAAAAAATAAAAAGAAATAAAAAAATATCCAAACAAAACTATTGGAATGAATTCTCTTAAAGAAAGGAAACAAAAAAAGAAGTTGGAAGAATTACAAAACCCACATATTTATTTAGAACTTGAATAAAGATTTCTTGTTTAATAAAGACATAATGCCATTTGGAAGAAAAGGAAGAAAGAATCAAATTGATGAAAGCTATACCTCTGTTATTGACGGTATTAAAAAGATTTATGATACTAAACTCAAAAAATTAGAGATTGATTATAAATATGATTACTTAATTTCTCCAACTATGAGACCAGCTGATTTTGATGCAAAGCCAATGGTCTTATTCCTTGGTCAATACTCTACTGGTAAAACTACTTTTATTAATTATTTGTTAAACTATGATTACCCGGGCTCTCATATTGGCCCTGAACCAACTACTGATGGATTTGCAGCTATTATGCATGGACCAACAAATGGTAATGTTCCAGGAAATACTTTATGTGTTCAAACAGATAAACCATTTACTAATTTGGCTAGATTTGGTAATGATTTTATGGCTAAGTTTAATGGAGCTTATTGCAATCTTCCCCTTCTTGAACATATGACTTTTATTGATTCTCCTGGTGTTTTATCTGGAGAGAAACAAAGAATAGGTAGGTCATATGATTTTAATGAAGTTGTAAGATGGTTTGCTGAAAGAGCTGATATGATTGTACTTGTATTTGATGCACATAAATTAGATATTTCTGATGAATTTAAAGGAGTTATTGAGTCTGTTAAGAAACATTCTGAAAAAATGAGACTTGTATTGAATAAAGCAGATTCTATTGATTCACAACAATTAATGAGAGTGTATGGTGCTCTTATGTGGTCACTTGGTAAAGTTATGCAAACACCAGAATGTCTTAGAGTTTATGTCTCCTCCTTCTGGGACCAACCATTTAAAGATACATTATTTACTTCCTTATTTGAAAAAGAACGTGATGATTTAATGTATGACCTTCATGCATTACCAAAACAAGCTACTGTTCGTAAAGTTAATGAATTATGTAAACGTGCACGATTAGCTAAAACAAATGCATATATTACATCGTATCTTCGTGAACAAATGCCAACATTTGGTAAAGAAAAAAAGAAAGCAGAACTTATTGCTGACTTAAATAATGTCTTCAATATTGTTATGAGAAAATATAATCTGGCTGCTGGTGATTTCCCACCAATCCAGCTTTATAAAGAAAAGTTAAATGAA
>NW_001853824.1:167888-175915 GCF_000209125.1 Entamoeba dispar SAW760
ATAAAGAAAAGTTAAATGAACTTGATTTCACTAAATTCCCTAAGTTAGATATGAAGCTTATTGCTTCTATTGATGATATATTAGGTACTGATATTCCAATGTTATTAAAGAAATACCCAATGGAAGACAGTTTGTCCTCTTCTTCTAACCCATTTGAAGCATCAACTGGTTATGAAAAATGTATGGACATTTTAGAAGTAACTGACGATGAAATTTTTGCTTACCAAAAAGAATTTGATAAATTACCAAAGAATGAAGAAGGTAAAGTTAGTGGTAAAGATTGTTTTGCTCCATTGATGGCTACTGGGGCAGATAAAAAAGCTCTGAAAAAGATATGGTCTATTGCTGATTCTGGTAAAAATGGATCGTTAAATGCTCATCAATACATTTTTGCCAAAGTTTTAGTTCGAAGTCTCTTGAAGAATGGTGGTTATCCGGATGATTTACCGCCTGTTGAATAGCTTATTAGTACAATGAAATTTAGTTATTTAATTCTAGTGTTTCCATAAAATTTTTTTATATTCTTTAAATCCATTCATTAGTTAAAGTTGTTTCTTTCCTTAAAGGATTAGAAGAGAAGCCATATTGTTCTGAGTTACCAGATCTATTAAAACAGCTTAAATTTTAAAATACAAATTAATTTTTTTGTTATTTGAATATTTTTTTATTAACAACAAAAAAAAGAAAAGAATAAAAATAAAAACAAGAATTATTTTAATATATAATAAGTTGATAATTAAGAATTAAAAGTATATAATATAGAAAGAAATAAAAAAATTTTAACAAATTGTAAATTAATTTTCTTGTTTAGTAGTTTCTTTATCATCTAAGAACATACTGATTGTTGATAAATATCCTTTTTGTGAGAATGTTGGATTCTTTGGAATTATGTCATCTATCATTTGTTTTCTTTGTAAATATGGTAACATTACATCATCTCCTATAGTTCTTTGTTTTGAGTTGTCTGATGCATTAAAGGTTGTTTCTCTTATTAATTCTCCTAAAATATCTTCAGGAACAACCATATTATCTAATAATGGTCCAAATACTCTTACATCTTTTTTTCTATGTATTTCAATAGTATCAACACCACATATTCCTGGTTTAATAATTATTTGACTTGAAATATTTCCATTATTTTGTTCTTCAATTTCAACTTGGTTTTCTTCTTGATAATTTTCATTCCATATTACTATAACATGATCTTCACTGATTAATTTCCATTTTCTTTTTTCATTACCTTCTATAGATGGCATTCTAACACTCTCATGATAAACACATTCTCTTGTTGATGATTTATAATAAAGAACAGTTGTACCATCATTTCCTGTTTTTTCCATTCCTCCAATAAATCCATTGTATTTCTTAATATCCATTTGTTCTCCTAATGAACTTGAGAATCCTTCATATCTTCTTGAAACTTCACAATTCTTTAATATTTCTAATTTATTTTTCATTCCTTTCTTTACATAAATCAAACCAATTGGATACACTCTTCTTGCAGGAGTTTTATCAAGAGTACTGATTAAATTTCTAAATTTGTCATGAGATGGTAATGATGTTAATCTTGATGAAATAGCTAATCCATCAATAAAGAATAATTCAGTCATTAATAATCCTGTTGTTAATGGTGAGGTAATTGATACATTAATTTTTTCTGGTAAAGAAGGTGGTAAAATATCAATTTTCTCTTTTGGTATTTGTTGAAGTGTTTTTCTCATATCAATACATTCATTTGTTATTGTTTTTAATGTTTGATCAAATTCTTCTTTATTTTCTAATTCAGTTGGGAAATCCCAAACAAGTTCTTCTGGAATTAAATCAATAAGTTGAGAAACATCATTAATATCACTATGAATCTTTTCTACAACAATACCATCTCCTTCAGGAACATTACCAAGAATTTCTATATGTTCAATAGTCTTTTTCCAATTAGGAACTTGTACTTCTGTAAATTTCCATTCAAATCTACCAACACTATTTCTTACACAAATTATGACATCTTCTTTATTGTCTGGATGTGTTACAGAATATAATGTATTACCATTAAAAAACCATTTAGTTGATTTATCTAATATATCTGATCCAGTAGAATTAACTAATAAAGCACCTTCTGTACCTAATCCTGATATATATAATCCAATATATGCCTCTGCTGCTTCTGCAGCAATAACTCGATGTGGGTTTGAAGTTGTTGTATTCATATGAAGTGCACTAGTAAGTGCTTCAAGCATAACATTAGCTATATCAATAGAGTGAATTGCTGGAGATACTGTTGGTGAAATAAGATATTCCATTAATGCATAAAGTAAACTTCCTACTGTTTGATTATTTAAAGTAGAAATCATTTGAAATGTAGAAATATGTAATTCAGTAATTAATGGAATAGGTAATGGTGGTGATAAACGTGCTAATGATGAAATAATTTGACAAATACATCCATACCTCTCAGTTGGTAAATAAGATATTAAACATTTTAATATATCTAATGCTAAATCATTTTGTTTTTTTTGAATAACTAGAAGATGAAGATGACATGCTAATCCCCATAATAATGTTTCTTGTGCAATAGGATCTTTAAATAAAGACATTAAATGTTTTTGAGCATAATATAATGAATTATTAAAATCTCCTAATGTATCTGTAAATTTAATTAATGGGAAGACTTGTGGATATAATTTTTCTACATAAATTAATGAATTTAATAATCCAATAATTTTCATTATATTATTTTCATGTAATTTTTCTGGTAATGTTGGTAATTGTTGAAGCATAGAAATTAATGGAACAATCATTCTAGTACATCCTGGTAATCTTAATGAAAAAATATCATGTAATCCAAGAAGAAATTCATATGGTGCATTTGGAATAAGAGGAACAATACTTTCATAAAATGTAGAATATGCTGCAAGAATATATCGTTTATTTCTAACAAATAAATCACATAATCCTAATCCTGCAGTTATTTTTACTTCAATTTCTTCTGAAGATGAAAGACTACGAAGGAAATATGTACCAAAAATATTCATTAAATCAACTTTATTTTCTTTATCATATCTCATTAATAAATCACATACTTTTCTCACACTTGTAATACAATTTTTTACTGATGTTTCTATACATGTATCTTGTATCATAACCCAAAGTCCTTCCCATAATTCAAACATTTCATTTGATTTCATTTTAATCATTTCTTTAAATGTAGGATCATCATTAGGAAATATATAATCTGGTTCAACATTAATATAACGTACCATTTGATTAGAACTTTGTAATGTAGAATTCTTTGGTAAGAAAATAATTTGTTTTGTTACATGAATAATTTTTTGACATAACTGATTTAATAATCCTGAAGAAGAATAAAATTGATGAAGCATATCATATAATTTGTTATATGCTGTAGCTGAATGTCTCCATCTAACATAAGATGTAATAATAGTATCAACAAGTGAACCAATAGCATCATCACGATAACAAGTAACTAATTTATTAATATTATTAACAAGTGTTGCAATAAGTAAATCTTTCATATCATCCATTAAATCTAATTCATTATTTAATAATTCCATCATTCTTGAATGAAGTGCTGATGTAAAACAACTAATATTTGGATTCATTTCTGCATGGTCAAATGGAATATCAATACATTGAATAATATATCTTCTAAATTCTAATAATTTTGTACTTCCAAGTGCATTTTCAAAACTTGTTGCAGTGTTTGTTTTAGCAACAAATTCTGTATAAAAAAATGTAAAATAATTAAGTCCATTTTGGAATGTTTCTGGTGAGAAATTTAATGCTGTTGATAGAATAAACTCTAAAAATGGAACTGTACCCTCTTCTTTGAAGAACATTTCTTTAATATCACTAGTTATTATTTTTCGTAATTCAGTTAAAATAATTTCCATTAATCGTGTTGGAACATCTCCTAATCCTGTTGATGGGACAACACATGACAATGTAATTGTTTTAGAAAATGATGGAAATAGTAATGCACATATATGTTCTGCAATAGGAAGAAATGTTTTATAACTCTCTTTCTTTAATAGTCGATCCAAAAATTTATCAATAAATTCCATTGAAAGTGATCGTTCATCAACAGGTTCTTCTGAAGGAACATAAGGTTCATTAACTAATCCAGGAAATGGTTGGTTTGGTGATAGATCAATTAAACTTCCAATATTCATTGAAGATAATATATATCTTGCAAATTGTGATGAATACTCTTGTTTATCTTGATACATATTTAATAATGTTTCATATGCTGCACGTCTTAATATTGTATCAGTTCCAATAGAAAGATAATTCTCAAATAATGAAAATAACGACTCAAATACATGGAATTCATTATAAGGAAATACTTTTCCTGCAAATTCTATTATTTTTAATTGACTTAAGGCTGCTTTACTAGTTTGTTTTCCTTTTTTACAATGAGCAACTTGTCCAGTAGCATATTCACTAAGAATTAATCCAGTCAATGAATGATTTATTTTACAATATGATACAATATCACTATCTTCTTCAATAAGCCATTGTAAATATTTGAATTTATTTGCATTAGATTCTTTTGGTTCAAGAAGTAATGCCTTTTTCTTTCTTATCTTCTTTTCCTGTTCTAATTGTTCTTTAGCCGATTTACTTGACATAAAGTTATTATTTAATAGTTCTTTATTTATTTTTAGTTAAATTATGTTTTAATAATTGGAAAACCTTTTTTATTAATGGAAAAATACTCGGCGAGTTTCTAGCATTTAGTATTGTTATATTTTATATTCTTTTAGTTTTATACTACTGACCTTTCTTACATTAAATTGAGTACTATCTTATAATAATACAAAATGAAAAGAATAACTTATTGTTATTGCATTTAAAAATTACATAAAGAAATCTAAACCAGAAAGAAAGCAATTAAATTTAAAGTTCAAATTACAAGTCAAGATAATGTGCTAAAAAAATAAATCTATTTATAATCTAAAATAAATACCAAAAATTACTATATAACAAACATGCAAGTAATAGTTCTAATGCATTTGATGGATCAATATCAAAGTTTGGAATAACGTCTTGAGATGGTGCATGAGAATACATTTGCCTGTAATACATATATTCAATGGTTCGTTCTAATAATTTACTTGGAATACCTGGAATAGGAATAGTAATGATACCTTCTGTTGGTTGGTCTTCAAGCATTGTTTTAAGTGTTCCACTGTGTTGTGCACATTCACGAGAAATATAAAATTCATGACCATCTTGTGAAATAAGTTTTAGATTTGGGATATCCATTTTGTTGAGAGAATCTGAGAATTTAAAGTGAAATTTTATATTTTCTTTTTATTTTGAGATAGTGAGTGATAAAAAAAGTGATAGAACAAAACTAACAACCAATTGACTTTAGATATATCTATCATAAATTCTTCTTTTTTTAGTAATTAAACAAAAGGCTTTAAGTTATGACTCAAATCTATTATAACTCAATTAATACAATGCAAATTTATTATACGTTGTTTTTTTATAAAAGTTAAATATCAATAACTAAAGTTTTTATTGGTATTTTTGTTTTATGAATATTTTTAAATTTAAAGGAGTTGTTTATTCACGGGTTTATACTTTTTTTTTATTTTTTATTATGTTACTTTCAGATAGATAATCAACAGTTGAAATGTAATTTTCTTATATTTGAAGTTTTTTCCTTCTTAATATTTTTGTAGCTTGAGTTAATTTCTAAAAAAAACTATTGAAGTTAGTTATAATAAGTTTAATTTGTCGCTACTAGAATAGATTATTTTCAATGAACATTTCTCTATATATAATTGCTATATCTTTGAGAGAGAATTTATTATTTTTTTTATAATGAATAGTAATTGAAATCCAAAAAAATAAAAAATTTAGTCTATATTTTCCTGACTTTTACATCTTCCGAACTCAATTTATACATTATTGCTTTATGGGGATTTGCTATATCTGTAAAGAACAAACTACCTTATATTGTATTGACCATGAAAAACATATTTGTTTAAACTGTCTTACAAAAAGTCATAAAGAAGTTTGTTGAAAATATTATTATTTAATTAAATAGACATTCATAATTTTACCATAGTGCACAATTTGTCAGTATGTGGATTATGTCGATGGTAAAGTAAAAAAGGATAATACATGTTATTTGTGTGGAGAAGAAATTTTTGAAGGGGACTCAATAGTTCGATTACCTTGTTTACATAAATTTCATCAAGAGTGTTTGTTAAAATCATTAAGTAATATTCATTTAAATGAATCAGAAAAATGTGAAAACCAATTTAAATGTCCAAAATGTTTAACTGATATCTTTACAGAAGAAAATCAAAACTCAGTGTTAATGCAATCTCTTATTCAACAATTTAAACAATTAGAGATTATAAAAAAATATGCAAATATTAGTGATGAGAGTGTTAGTGAATCTACAACAAGTGAAGTTATAGCAGCTATCAGCTTGAAAAATAATGAAGAAGATAATATTGTAGAGTCTCAATCTGTTGATACAACTAAAAAAGGAGATGAAGTGGCAATTGGAATAAACCCTGAAGAACAAAGCATTGATTTAGAAATAGAGGAGAATGAAGACAAGAAAGTAGTGACAAGAGATATGGATGGGAATTCTTTATTACAAAGGTTTGTTGTTTTTGTTTTTCATTGAACGGTTTTTGATTTATAACTTAGTAAAGTTATTCTTACCTGGAGAACTAAAATTCTTATTGTGATACTTGTCATTTGTTTTATTTTCCTTATTAAAGCTTTGATTAACCAACATAATATGGTTATTACTAATAAACAAGAACAAAACTAAAATAATCTAAGTTTCTTTTGACCTATTTATTTTTCAGTTTTTAGGTCAACAACTAAACGTTGTTTTGGTAATGTAAATATAACATTTCTTTTAACCAACTCGTTTGTAAGTAATTCAATAACTATTTTTTTAGCTTTAAGATACTTTCCTGGGTCATTATAAGTGATATCATTTACTTCAATCCATAGTAATAAATTAATTTTGTGTTCAAGAGTTACATCAACTGGAGAAAATATTATATCTGTATTCCACTTAAATGTTGTATCTGTTTTAAGAAATTGTTCTAATGAAACTCTGATTTCTTCAATAATTTTAAGGTCAACAGTTATGTCAACATTGATGTATAATTCAATTGTATAAAATGGTGAACGTTTAAGTTGTGTGATAACACTATTGTATAAAAAGTCATTAGGGAGGATGTATTGTTCTCCATTTGGATTATGAGCAACAGTACTTAGTAGTTGAACTTCATCAATAATAACTGTAGGAAATCCAGTTACTTGAATTCTGTCCCCGATATCAAATGGTCGAATAAAAATAACAAGAACAAGGCTTTCCCAGACTCTTTTCATATAATTTCCAAATATGAACGAAAAACCAAGAAAGAATGTACATGAAGGTAGCAAATATGATGAAATTGGAACACCATTAATTAAACAAATAACTATAAGAATTAAAAGGATTCCAAAGATATCAATAATACGAGAAAGTGCAATTGAAATTGTTTCTTTATCTCGAACTTTTCTCTTTAATAAATCTTTTTTTTTATCAACTAATTGAATCGCTGAAATACAATCCTCTATTTCAATAATATCTTTTTTAAACATTTCATCAAACCATTTATTAGTTTCTTCTTCATAAAAACATCTCTTTACGATTTCTTTTTTAATTTGATGATGACCAATTTCTGAAAAGAGAATTTGATCAGGAAACATAACACTTTCATTTACTCTAGATAATGGAATTCTATCAATTTGAAAAGATTCGTTTTTTGTTTTATATCCATTAAGAATACACATTTGTAATTGGTAGAGATTATCAAATAACTGTTTACTTTTTTGTTCAGTTTCTCTTTCATCGATTTGATTTTTTGCTAACAAACTATCTTTATCAAGAATCATTCTATTGATGATATCTTTCCATACTATTTTTTTATTCATTAAATGACATTCTTCAACAGGGTAAGGAGAATTGTTATTAATAAAAA